>NC_135434.1:28691651-28844151 GCF_051991255.1 Vanacampus margaritifer
ACTCCAGGAAGTGTGTATCAGGAGCAATTAAAAAATGCTCTCCATGCGCATTCCAATAATGCCATAAAGCATTGGATTGACAAATATTGGGTTGATAGACCAACTGGCAGCCTGGAACGGTACATAAATCAGGCTCTGCATGCTGAGAAAGTGTTGCAAAGTAAAAAACAAAAGAATGATTCAACACTCTGTGGGGAAGAAAGAGGCATTTTCGGCGCATTATGCAGGGCCTTTGCGAATTCTGATAACAACAATGGGAAGAAAGGAGGATTTAGAAGGCGAAACCGCAATTTCAGCCAAAGAATCTAAAAATGGATGAGACATAATTTGTTGGTGTTGTGGAGAAAAAGGCCATATTTTGCGAAATTGCCCAAAAGCCATGCTGAGAAATAACACTGAATGACTAGAGCAGCCTCCTTCCCAACACGACATCATGAAAGAAGCTGTATACCCGGAACCAGATGTAAAGAATTAAATTTACGGGGAGTATTGACAAGAGACTTGATTCGACCGGAAGTGAAATTAATTTGTGAACGGCAAGCCAATAACCTTTTTGTGCGACACGGGAGCGGGTAGAACAACATGTAAACAACAAATTCCGGGATGTAATATGTCCGGAAGGAAAGTGTTTGTTAGAACCGCTGAAGGAAATCTTTCTGCCGTTCCAGAAACAAATCCCGTATGGGTAAGAGATCCACTGGGAGAGTCATGCCAATCAATGCTCATTGTTCCGGATTGTCCAGTATACTTGTTGGGAAGAGATGGTTTGCTAAAATTGGGATTAGCTCTAATACCATTTCCATCAGGAAATATTGAAGTGAGAAGGAGGCAGGAATTGTCAGAAAAACAAATAAACGTAGTGGAAAATCTCGATCCAGTGTTCTATTATTACACTCTAGATATTCCAAATCGGCCTCCCACAAAGACAGGAAATCTAGTTTTCCAAATTGCTCAACAGATGATAAGCCAACCGCAGGACGAAATGGGAAGCGATGTGCTGCACACAACCATGTGGTACAAAATGTCAGAGGGGCCCGATCCACAATATGAGAAGAGCCTCGCACAGGTGACACCTGCTCAAATTACTATAGACTATCTGTATTAAGACGGTCTATCAACAGTGGTGGCAGGAGCCATATTGACTACTAAATTGGGATCATTGCACAAACAGTGGGAGCCCCCACATGTTTCACTAAATAAAAAAGATTGGTGAAAAATGGAAAGATTTGGGCCAGATTGTGCAAACTGCATTGGGTGCTTCTGATTGGAGAAAAGTGGATTCGGGATTGGAATACAGTGTAAACACTGAATTGTACCAAAGACCACTGAACTGGACGATTCAAGTACAAATGGGGATACATTTGCATTGATTAAAAGACGAAGAAGAATAAAATTTTATGGGTCTCCTCGATACCGAAGAAAAATTGTTGCAAAAAATACCGGAAAAATTTTGGTCACAGGATCCTTCAGACGTTGGCCTTATAAAAGGTGCACTGCCATTACAAATAAGACCAAAGACTGAATATAGACCATGTATGAAACAATATCCATTAAAACCGGACGCCTTAGAAGGCATATAACCCGTTATTGAGTCACTAATCAAGGCAGGGGTAATAATTGAATGCCCAGATTCTCCCTCCAACACACCCATCTTCCCTGTAAAAAAGGCCCCACCTTCTGTGGGTTGGAGAATGGTTCAAAACTTACAAACGGTAAATGTAGCAGTGATACAAAGAGCACCGTGTGTTCCTGACCCGCACACGTTGCTAAATTGGCTAAGACCAGATGCGGAAGTGTTCACTGTGGTGGATATAAGCAGTGCATTCTTCTCCATTCTGGTGGATAAAGATAGTCAATATTGGTTTGCATACATTTTCGGGAACAAAAAATACACATTTACTAGATTGCCTCAAGGCTATTGTGAAAGCCCGACAATTTATTCACAAGTGATGGCGTCAAGTATGTCCACATTCAAGTCTTCAGGGGGCAGCCAGGCTTTGCTTTATGTGGATGATGTCTTGCTCGCATCATCTAATCTTGAGGCATGCAGGAAAGACACCATTGCACTGCTGCATCACTTGGCTGAACAGGGTCATAAAGTAAGCAAAAACAAATTGCAACTTTGTAAACAACAAGTCAAATATTTGGGACACGCTGAGTAAAGGGGGCAGGACACTTTTGGAAGATAGAAAAACTGCCTTTTTACAGGTACCACGCCCAAAAACGAAGAAACAAATTATGTCCTTTTTAGGACTTACGAATTACTGCAGGGCTTGGGTTCCTAATTATGCAGAAATAACAGCCCCACTTTCTAAAATAATGTATGAAGAAAATTTAAAAATTTCATCCACCTTACAATGGATACCAGAAGCTGAGCAAGCATTTTGTGAGATAAAGCAAGCCTTGGTTTCAACCGCGGCTTTAGCCTTTCCTGATTATTCAAAACCCTTCATACAAATGGTTGATTGTAAGGGGATTTATATGACATCATTATTGGCACAAAAGTACAGAGATAATTTACGGCCCGTGGCTTATTACTCGTCAAGATTAGACAGTGTGGCGTGTGTGCTACCTCATTGCGTTAGAGCAGTGGTGGCGGCTTCACTGGCAGTGGAAAGCAGCTCATCTGTAGTGCTTTTCCACCCATTAACCCTCAGGGTTCCGCATGCAGTCTCATCTCTATTGTTACAAACAAACATGACCTTTTTATCTCCAGCCAGACACCTGTCCTGCATGGCTAATTTATTGTCACAACCACATCTTACTCTGGAAAGGTGTACAGCTCTAAACCCAGCAACATTGCTTCCATTACCTGAAGACGGCAATCAACATGATTGCCAGGCATGCACGGAACAAACCACTAAATGCAGGCCAGATCTAAAAGACCTACCTTTACAGGAGGGTGTCACCCTCTATGTGGATGGCTCGTCACGGAAAAATGAGTTTAGGAAAACCCAAACAGGTTATGCTGTAGTGTTGTCCAACTCGGTGTTAAAGGCAAAATCTCTTCCTTCACATTATTCTGCTTAGGCAGCTGAACTTGTGGCATTGACAGAAGCATGCAAATTGATGGAAGAAGAAATACACAATCTACACAGATAGTCAATATGCTTTCTCCTCCTGTCACATTTTTGCACAATATTGGAAAAATAGGGGAATTGTGACATCCACGGGGAAATCAGTAACACACGCGGAACTGTTGACAAATTTATTGAATGCTGTTTAGCTGCCTAGACAGATATGTAAGTGTGCTGCCCACACGACAGGTACTGATGAAATTAGCCTGCATTGCATTCGCAGACAAAATGGCCAAAGAAGCTGCCATGAAACCCTTCTTGGGACTGGCAGATGCCTCGCCCGAAAATGAAATTTTGCAAAAAATAGTGTTAATGGAAATGCAACAGCAAAGTCCTGTCGCTGAACAAAAACAGTGGGCAGCCAAAGGCGCAGTGTTGAAGGATGGGATTTATGTTGGTGAAGGAAATAAGCCTATTTTACCAAAACATTTGTATAGGAGGGCTGCAATATTGAGCCATGGTGTGTCTCATGTCTCAAAGGCAGGGAAGGTGGGGCAAATACACAAGCATTATGTAACATCCGGGTTTAATTAATTTTTGAAAAATTTCTGCAGGGCCTGCATGGTCTGCGCTCGACACAATCCACAGGGAAATTTACGCCCAAAACGGGGACAATTTCCTCACGCCACTTATCCGTTTCAACGGATCCACGTGGACTTTATTAAATTAAGCAAAAGTGAAGGGAAAAAATATTGTCTTGTGATAATATATGCGTTCTCCAAATTGGTCGAAATATTTCCTACTAAGAAACCAGATGCGCTATCAGTAGCAAAAGCATTATGCAAAGACATTATACTTCAATATGGTATACCCGAAACCATTTATAGTGACAATGGGACCCATTTTGTAAATAAGATAATAGACAAAATCGGGCAGATGTTTTGTACAAAATTAAAGAATCATTCCTCGTACCATCCCCAAAGTGCAGGTTTGGTAGAAAGAATGAATGGCACAATAAAAAATCGGCTAAAAAAGTGTATGAACGAAACCAAGCGTTCATGGACTCAATGTGTAGACTGGTAAAGCTGTATATCAACATAACAAGCACCTCAGGGTTAACACCCTATGAGGTTTTGTTTGGCAGACCGTTTAAACTGCCTGTTTTTTCCACACAATGGGAATTAGACAATGAAGCAACTTTGACAGATTATATGAGGAAAACTTTGGAAAAAAGGGATGAGTTGTGATTACCAGATTTAGGCGATTGTGCTTCCTCTCAGCAGGGCGATTGTGCTTCCTCTCAGCAGGACGAGTTGGTGTCCCCAGGAGATTGGGTCCTAATTCGCAGCATAAAGAGGAAGCATTGGCATTCCCCAAAGTGGGAGGGCCCGGAAAACGACGCGCACAACCGACGACCGGTTGCAAGCAGCTCACGCTTGAGCATTTTTTTCAAATACGAAAAGCATCGACCAATGCTAAAGAGCACATTGATGATGATGGTGACTCCGAGGTTGACGCCAAAGTTGGAAGCTTTGACGCGGCGGCTATGATCACGTCATAAAGCCTCACCGGCTAGCGATGCTCACGCCGGAAAACGCGGAGCACAACCGAGCACAGGCGGACGTTCAATCGGACGATGAAGAGTACATATTCATCGGAAAAGTGGGTACAGTCTGATCACGGAGAAGACACTGGTTCTGGACTACGATGCCACCATGAATGGAGCGGATAAGATGGATCAGAACATCTCTTACCACCCGGTATAGGAACTGAAGGACACGAGGAAGCCAGACGTAACACCACCGTAACGTCACCGTATCATGATCCTGAGAGTAGACTTGATGGCAACATGGCCAAACACACACTGCAGTATATACTTGCTATTCCCCGGAAAAAAAGGCCGGCAAGAAAGTGTAGCGTCTGCACGCGAAGGGGCAATCGCAGTGAAACTAAACTGTTGTGCAAATCCTGCTGCGTCCCGTTGCACGCAGGGGAGTGTTACAAAAAGAAAAACTGTATTTGAAACATCCACACAATTGTAAATAGTACCATGGTTGCACACATTTGTAAATAGTTTGCCAAATTGTTTTGTCAAATTGTTACACTGTTGAATGTAAATAAACGTATTTTGCTATCAAAAAACACTTTTTCATTGTTGGTGGTAGTGTTTTACAGAAGTAAAGCACTCTTTAGGTGTTTGTGGCATCATTCATGGGAAAAAAAAGGTGTCAAATTCACTAGAGTGCATGAAATAATATCGTTTCACAAAAAGCTTGATTTCTCCGTATTTTGTTTCAAAACAGCATTTGGGTGAAACTAACCATTTTCTATTGTTGATTACTGGAAACGGAATAAGGTAGAAACAAACTTTTTTTTCTGAGGAAGGATGAGAGTCCAATCTTTCATTTGGTAGTATGTGTTTCCATAGTCCAAACAGAAAATTTTCTGTGGACCTTGAAAGATCAGTCAAAATCCTTAAATCGGCTGGCACCCACAGCAATCCCTTTTCTGAAAACCTCTGGCAGTCAAAGAGTTAAATGTTTTACTTGCATGTAGTTATGTTTGTTTATTGCTCAAACAAAACCTGTGTTACCTTTAAAAGTATCCGCTGCCAGCTAAAGGCTCAAAATTCCATATAAAATTTTGTTTATATGTGCAAGTTAATGTTTTTTTTTTTTTAAGGGGGTAGGACTTGATTTTTACTTCTTCCTACTCCCTTTTGAACATGTAAACTGTCCTTAATGATGAACGGGTATGTAAAAGAAAATATTTATAATTCTTTTAAATCTTTTTATTTTAATCTAAGTATTTCTATTGCTGGTTTATCTGTTCAATAAACAAACAAACGTGTGATTAATGTGCGTTAATACATGATTAATATATATATATATATATATATATATATATATAAACCCAATTCCCAAAAATTTGGGACTCTATACAAATTGTGAAAACTGAATCCATTCATATGGAAGTGCCAAATTTCAATGTTTTGTTCAGAATAGAACATAGATGACAGGTCAAATGTTTAAACTGAGGAAATGTATAATTTCAAGGAAAAAATATGGTAATTGTAAATTTCATGGTGCCAACAAATCTCAAAAAAGTTGGGACAGGTAGCAATAAGAGGCTGGAAAAGTAAATTGCACTTATGAAAAAACAGCTGGAAGACCAGTTACCACTAATGAGGTCCATTGGCAACTTGACTGGAGTATAAAAAGAGCTTCTCCGAGTGGCAGTGTCTCTCAGAAGCGAAGACGGGTAGAGAATCACCAATTCCTCCAATGTTGCGCAGAAAGATAGTATATCAGAAAGGTGTTTACCAGCGAAAAATTGCAAAAAGGTTGAAGTAATCATCATCTACAGTGTATAACATCATCCAAAGATTCAGAAAATCTGGAACAATCTCTGTGTGTAAGGGTCAAGGCCGAAAAATCATACTTGAATGCCCATGATCTTCGGGCCCTTAAACGGCACTGCACCGCAAACAGGAATGCTTACTGTAAGGGAAATCACAGAAAGGGCTCAGCAATACTTCCAGAAAACATTGTGGGTGAACACAATCCACCGTGCCAGCCGCTGTTGCCAGATGAAACTCTACAGTACATAGGAGAAGCGATTTCTAAAGCAGACCAAGAAGCACAGGCGTTTCTATGGGCCAGGGGTTATTTAAAATGGAGTGTGACAAAGTGGAAAACTGTTCTGTGGTCAGACGAATCACGATTCAAGGTTCTTTGTGGACAACTAGGTCGGTATATCATACTGACTAAAGAGGACAAGGACAATCCAAGTTGTTATCAGCACTCAGTTTATAAGTCTGCATCTGTGATCGTATAGGGTTGCATGAGTGCGTGTGTGTTGGGTCTGATATTACAGATCCCCTTAGTTACTGACCGTGCACCAAGGAAAAAGGAGGCAGAAGCTGTTGCTTTGTTTTATTGCAACCGCGGCTGGGAGAGGAGAGGAGGCGCGAGACCTTAACTCACGCTCGGCTCCTTCCGACTCTCTCCTCCCCCGGCCACCTCGTCGCTTTTATTACAGTAAAGTTTCAGTTTCGTTTAATACGTCATGGAAAAATACAAAACATTAGAGAAAGTTGAGCGGCGCCTCTAAACGACAGTTGATAATATAAAAACATAAAAATATATACAGGATATTCTTTAAAATACACATAATGTTAAGACTACTGTTTTAAGCAACTTCACATTCCCTCCTGTTGTGGATTTAAAAGGACATCAGTAAATACTAAAACAATTAAGTTTTCTCAGTATTACTTCATTAATAGATTCACAACATTTGAACCATTCTCAGGAAATGGCGAAAACCCTTAACTTAAAGGGAAAAATTCCATAACTCCCCCACCGCACGGTGACGAGAACCTCTTGGTCTGAGAATGGAACTGAATTTGAGGTTAGGAAAACACAATAAGATGAGGGTCACACTTTTGTGTCGGTCTCCACAGTGTCAACATAATCCTCTACGCGTAGTAAGTTATATTGATACATCTGGGCCACGAACATACGGGCGACTAATCTCTTAGACATTGGGACAATACAGCAGGAACAAATAACACATAATAAGATAAACATTATAATGATCAAAGTCCAAACAATGTCTGAAAAAGGGTCATCTTCTCCTTTGTTCTTCTTCTTTTTGACAAGAATCAGGGGGTAATCCCTTATCTGAGTTCGGTGACCTTTTTGCAGTGACTCTGGTGGATCCACGTCTCTCTCTCAGCGATTTTGAGAGCGGTGGGTGTGGTCAGGAGAACAACGAATGG
This sequence comes from Vanacampus margaritifer, assembly GCF_051991255.1. NCBI lineage: Eukaryota > Metazoa > Chordata > Actinopteri > Syngnathiformes > Syngnathidae > Vanacampus > Vanacampus margaritifer. The sequence goes on from NC_135434.1 coordinate 28,699,449, forward strand.
GCCGTCCCAGCGTGGGCTCGACCATGTTTTCCTTTTTATCACCTTCACCAACACCAGGTCACCCGGGGTCACCGTTTCCTGTGCAGGAGGAAGAGAGGTAGAGGGCAGATCATTTGCTCTTGACACAGTCCGTTCTTTAAACAAGTCACATAACCATTTAGTCAGTGGATCTGCCTCTCCTGTTTTGTCTGACCATGGCTGATTTTAAATGGATGGCCATATTGTCAACGATGGTATTTACAAAATGGCTACCGTTATCACTCCACAAGACTCGTGGAATGCCATGTTCTGGTATTATGTGTTTACAAATAGCTTTAGCTACTGTGAGGGCGTTTGGATGTTTTGAAGGAACAAGTTCAACCCATTTAGTTAGTGAGTCTACTAACACTAAACAGTACTTGTGCTGACCACTTCTGTGTAGTTCAATAAAGTCCATGTGTAAAACTTCAAATGGGTAGGAGCCCACTGGGCATTTCCCTCTCTGTGGTCTTAAGTTTCCCTGAGCATTGTGACGACAACACACCATACATGACCTACAAAAAGTTTTAAAATAGGTTTGTAAGCCCTGTGGTATTGTCATTGTCTGTTCTACCATAGATATCATCCCTCCTGTTGAGACATGGGACTTGCCATGACTCAATGTGGCTACTGCGTGGAACAGACTGCGGGGGATGACTGGTCGGTCTTCTTTGTGGATTAAATCCACCAGTGGTTGCGTTATTTCGGCGAAGTCCAGAACCCATAGACGGCAAAAGTTCACTAGGCCTAGGAAGGCCATCATCTGTCTTTTGGTCTTTGGTTTGGGGGCATCAAGGATAGCTTGTTTCCGATCAGAGGTTAGTTTTCTTCCTTCTGCCGATATGATGTGACCTAAGAAAACTACTTCGGTCTGAGTCCACTGTAGTTTGGTCAGTGAGGCTTTGTTTCCTGTCTTTGCCAGGTGTTGACACAGTTTCACTGCTTCTTCTTGATTTTCTTCTTTGGTTGGACTGGCGATGAGAATGTCATCTACGTAAATCAAGATTTGAGTGGTTTCACTGTGTTCATGGAGGCTCAGACAGTTGTTGATTTCTTGAGAGAAAATGGTGGGGCTCTCTGCATAGCCTTGGGGTAGTCTCGTATAGGTGTACTTCTTTTGATTAAAGGTGAAACCAAACCAATGACGGGCAGACTCGTGCAATGGGATGGAAAAGAAGGCGTTGCTTAGATCAATTACTGTGAACCATTTCTGTTCTGGCTTCAGCGCATTGAGTAGAGTGTGGGGGTCGGGGACGCAGGGGGCTCTCTGTTTTACTGCCTGATTTACGGCTCTTAAGTCGTGGACCATTCGCCAGGTCGTGGTGTCTGCTTTCTTTACTGGAAAGATTGGAGTGTTACAAGTTACCTTGGGGGCTTCTATGAGCACTCCAGCTTTTACCATGTTCATGATTACTGGTGTGATTCCTTCTTTGGCATCAGGTTTGAGTGGGTATTGATTGATTCGTGGGCGATAGTTTGTTCTTGGTTCAATTGTTACTTCTGTGGCTGTGGTCATTAGGCCCACATCGGTTTTTGACGCTGACCACAGCTGAGGTGGTATTTGATCCATGGCGTCTTTTAGTGCCAGGATCGTGGTTTCCTCCGGATGTCATGTACTTAGGTGGGTGCTGAGGACAAATGTTGTCACCCAGTTTAGTTTTTTCCTCCAGACCACGTTTCCTGATGACATGATGCGTTTAAATCTTCCATCTTGACATGGAGTCCACGGAAGTCGTTGTTCGGACCATGTTACATCTCTTATTTTTGATCCTATGTCTTTCCATCTCCAGCCTGTTGGTTTTGCCAGTGAAATGTGGAAGGGAATGCCAAAGCCTTCATATGTGGTTAATGCATATATGTAATCTGGAAAGATTACTGTGGCTGCCATCCATCCTGCCTGTTCGTCCCAAATTAGGTCCTTTATTTGGGCCCGCATGGTTGTCAATCGCGACCATTGATCAAAGAAGTCTCTGTCCTCTTTGTTCGGGGCGAAGCGGATGGTGGAGTGAAGTGGGTACGTGGTTTGGGGTACCCAATTTGAATTTGGTAGGATTTGTTCTGGCATCTGTTGCAGATTGTTTGTTACTGATGTTGGACCTTTTTGGATCGGATCCAGACTGTAGAATGGGCGTGGTTTGTCTTTTCCTTCTAGTACTAACATCTGCATTGGTGTTTCTTGTCCTCTTTTTGTCACGACCATGCTGGAGCCTTCGACCATTAATACAAGGCTCATGGCTTTTATCAAATCTCGTCCGATGAGGTTTTCAGGACAACGAGGCACGTAAACGAAAGTTTGATCTGGGTATTCTGTTCCGTCTTCATCAATAATGGTCAGTGGTTCGGTAAAGTAATGGATGGCTGGTCTACCTCCCACTCCTATGACCATTATTGTGCTTTTTGACAATTTGACACCTGTTGGTAGATCAGTGATCACGGAGGATTGTGCTCCTGAATCCACAATGAATTTCAATGTTGTAGTAAATGGCCCTAAGCCTAGTTTTCTTACTGCTGGGTCAATAGAGGACATCTGGCTAAACAGGACTGTCAGGTCAAGCACCTCGACGATCGTTCTGGTGTCATCAGGGTTTTCATCACTTGACCTTTCCTGCTCGCGTCATTCGGTTGGATCCCAGTGGTCAGATCTTGGGGTCTCAATTTTTTGTTTGGAGCGGCAATCTCGGGCAAAGTGGCCGTACTTGCCACAATTGTAGCACACATCCTGTCTGGTGGCTGGTCGGCCTCTTCCTCTTCCGCGTCCACGTCCTCTACCCCGATTGGGTTGGTTTTGGTAGTAAATTGGTCCAGAAGGTGGAGAAGAGGCATGTTGAAAAAATGTGTGCATGGCATTGAAGACTGATGATTGCGCTTTTTGTCTTTTTAGGTCTTCAGCGTGTGAGGCCCAAGCTACGAGATCATTCACCGGGGCAGTTCTCCAGGTGTGGTAATGTTTCTCGATAAAATTGACTGTACCGTCCACTAGTCCATCCAGGAATGTTGCCCGCAGTAATGTTTGGTATGTGCTTTGTGCCTCAGTGCTTTCTTCGATGCCACCATGTAGTTTCAGTACGTCTTGGAGGCGGTCCACATATTTTTGTGCGCTTTCTTCAGGTTCTTGGCGGCATTGGCGGACTTTAGTTAAATCAGGTGGTTTCTTGAACACTGCGATGGCTCTTTCTAAAAGAGTATTTAGGGCGTTGTCTAGTTCTTGGCCTGGTTGGTAGACTTGGCCTCGTTGGTTGGCTGGAGCAAAGGCTCCTTGGAATCTTCCGACTCGATGTCCTGCGGTCAGACGTAGGACGCTTAGTAATTCATTGCCATTGAGGTGATAGGATCCATGTAGTTCTCTAATTGCAGCTGCCCATTTTTCAACGTTGTCTTCAATGGGAGGAACTGATGCGCATGCGGCTACTTTTTCTTCTTCGGTCCATGGGCGATAGAGCAGCAAGGTCTGTGGATGAGCAGGTTGACCAGGATTTGGCATTCCATAAGCTGGGTTGGCTACAGCTACCATGGGATATGCTGCCACCTGCTGAATGTCTGGGTATAATTTTGTTGTTGCAGCCAGGACGTCTGCTGTTGGTTTGTTTGATCTTGTACGGCTTCCAATAGGAGGGGAGGCTCCGTCCCCAAAACTCGTGGAGGTGGAATTTGGGGAGGAGGTAGACGGGGTAGGCGGTTCCCACTGTTGGTTGACGTTTACTTCCTCTTCTGGATCATTTTGCTGTCGCACTTCAGCCGGTGCATTTCCGTTGTCTCTTCATCTGGCGCCGGTTTCTTCCGTTGGTCTTATCTTCATCTGATACATTTTTCTTTCTGTCTTTTCCTTTTTTCTTTCTTCACTTTCCAAAATGCTTTCTGCCCTCATTTTACACTGTTTTATCCACACTTCAACAGCACGTAGTTGTGCTTCCAATTTTTCTACATTCTTTCCCTTTTTAATCTTCTTTGCTCTTTTCTCCACTAAACTTTTCTTAACTTCCTCTTTGTTCCTGACATCTCTCAAAGACGGGTTAAAATCATACTTGGTCACCCAGGATTCCAGATACTTGCACGCATTAGCGTCAAAGCTTGCAATAAATTTAACATCCTGGTGTTGTTCTATTTCTTTTCTCAATGACTGGCCCATTGTATGTATTCCCGAGCGGGCAGCAGTTACTCCCTTCTAACCTTATCTCATAAACACGCACAAAGTACACACCCACACAAAAACACACGCACACAACCACACACACACACATAAACTCACACACAAACACACACACTTAGTCTTTTCTGTGGTGCACCACTTTCTAATTTAAAACCATGATTTGTGTTTTAGGCGATTATTTTTAATCGCAGTCAGTTCTGTTCTGACCTAATAAATCTTAGTTATATTGAACACAGATATTTTGGTAACCAATGAGTGGGGAGGTGTAAATTATTACGTATTTACGGCAACGTTTAATTTCCTCTACCCGGGCACCCGAAAACGACACTTTTTTTTAACAAGTTAAAAACTAGTCAATAAAAGTATTTTGGATCTCATCTAATAAAACCGTGATCCCTTTGATGCCCGGATCATATATACCATGGGTTTTTTTTCTCTTCTTCACGGGCCAACGCCCAAGCGCTTCTCTTTTACTCCCCACTTTTCTATTTTTCTCTTACTTCTTCAGTATATTTAGTGTTCCTTTTTCAAACTTCTGTGTAAATCGTGATAATTAAACAGCATAATACCTGTTAGTCCTCGGTGCCGGTCTGGTTCGCAGGACCCGGTGTCCGGGCGAACGGCCGAGGCCGGAGCGACGAGACCCGTCACGCAAGGGGAGACGCTGTCGACAGATTCTCGGTGTCCTCGGTTCGGCGGCGGTCGTCCGTCCAGATGCAGGTCCCGGGTTTCGGCACCAATTAAATGTTGGGTCTGATATTACAGATCCCCTTAGTTACTGACCGTGCACCAAGGAAAAAGGAGGCAGAAGCTGTTGCTTTGTTTTATTGCAACCGCGGCTGGGAGAGGAGAGGAGGCGCGAGACCTTAACTCACGCTCGGCTCCTTCCGACTCTCTCCTCCCCCGGCCACCTCGTCGCTTTTATTACAGTAAAGTTTCAGTTTCGTTTCATACGTCATGGAAAAATACAAAACATTAGAGAAAGTTGAGCGGCGCCTCTAAACGACAGTTGATAATATAAAAACATAAAAATATATACAGGATATTCTTTAAAATACACATAATGTTAAGACTACTGTTTTAAGCAACTTCACAGTGTGGCATGGGCAGCTTCCATATCTGGAAAGGCATCATCAATCCAGAAAGGTATATTCAAATTGGAGAACAGCATATGCTCCCATCCAGGCATCATCACTTTCAGAGAAGATCTTGCATTGCCAGACCACATGCAGCACCAATTACAACATCATGGCTGCGTAGGAAAAGGATCCGGGTATTGAAATGGCCAGCCTGCAGTCCACTTCTTTCACTTATAGAGCACATTTGGCGCATCATAAAGGGGAAGGTGCAACAAAGAAAGTCCGAGACAGTTGAACAGTTAGAGAGACGCGTGTTAGACAAGAATGGGACAGCATTTCTATTTCTAGACTTGAGAAACTTGTCTCCTGGATCCCCAGACGCTTGCAGACTGTTGTAAGAAGAAGAGGGGATGCCTGACAGTGGTGAAAATGGCCTTGTCCCAACTTTTTTTTTAGATTTGTTGACACCATGAAATTTAATATCAACATAGTTTTTCCTTAAAATGATAAACGTTCTCAGTTTAAACTTTTGACCTGTTCTCTATGTTCTATTCTGAATAAAATCTTAAAATTTGGCACTTCCACATAATTGCATTCATTTTTTCAGTTTTTTTCCACAATTTGTATAGTGTCACAACTTTTTGGGAATTGGGTTTGTAAATCTAGTCAGGCGAAAAAACGGTGACACAGAACTCCTGATTGGGCACTCCTACAAAGACAAACATTATTTGTTGCATTGTGTAATTAAATAAATACAATTATCTTATACATAGTCATTTAAGTAAACAAGTCATACCTTTTGGACAATAATCCCTCACGATTAGGACCTTGCTTCCAAAGTGTTACAGAAATGCCTGTAGGCTAAAATAGATCCCAAATTGTATGTGGGAGATATCAACAGGTGATACACTTATGACAATGAACTAAATTAAATAATTACCATCCTGACGGATTCCCTGCCACTTTGAGTGGCTTACTCAACAAGTGTAAAATGCTCAACAGTCTTGATTCACTTGTGCACAATGTTTGATGTCCTCGTGTCTGTGGCAGTGTGGCCACATGCGGGCCTGCCGCAATCAATGTGGGATCTCACGAGCGCCACTTCTTCCTCACCTTGAATGCCTTTGCCCAGGTCCCAGAACCCCTAAAATTTTCCCCCAGGTCCTCAAACCCACCTCTACACAGGCTATTACTAGTATATGGTATATTTTTATTGCTTTTCAACATTGTGAATGCTGGAAATGTGTCAGTGTGTTCATAAATAACACATATGTTCAAATGAGAGATCTCATTACATGTATTTGTTTTATCTCCTGTCTTTAGCTCCTGATATAAAAAGCAAGATACTTGATAATAAAGCCAATTTTTCATGGTACCAATGAATGTATTATAGCAGGTTCAGTATTTTTGGGGTCATAATGAATATATGGTCCTAAATGTAAATTTAAACATGATTTTAGTGTACTGACAACCAAATGTCATATTTTCTTTTTAAGTTATCAATGGCTTTCAATTGTGCATGTACAATATTGAAAACTTTTGATAACAACACAAAATCCTCAATAACTCACTTCCATATCATGGGCCCTGTTTTATCAAAAGTTAAAAACAATAATCATTTAATTTTAAGTCCATTCACTTAGTACAGGCCACTTATAATTAAAATCTATTATATTTTATTTTCATATATAGCTCTTGATAAAAGGTCAAAGGCTGCAGTGTGCAGTCCCACCTACTTCAAATCGTGTTATTTTACTTTACTTTGCACAACAATGAAGTGTTATTTGCTTTCCAGTCCTCTCATTTGACTTTCACTTTCCACAATGTCCTCCTCTGTGAGTCTCCGGTGAACCAATGCATCATAATAGCGCTGCCTGGTCGTTTTGAACAACGCCAGGCTGAGCAACAAGGCATGATTGGAACGTGAAAGTGGAAACACCTATTGCAAAGCACTACGAAATCCCAGCAGCATGGATGGTAACAACGTGCCGTTTCATGTGTCATGTGACCAGCAGTCGACCAATCACAGCGTTGTAGCTCTGAAACCGAGTTGGCAAAACTATTTACGGCTCTGCTATTTGTGCAGTTCCAGCGCCCTCTGGTGGTTACTTTATTACTGCAGTTTAATGTTCATAAGCCAAATGTGCAGCCCCCGGCTCATTTACTTCCGGTTCAGGAGTCAAAACTCCCCAGCCGCAACAGTTGCGCAGTGGAACCAACCGAGAACAGTCAGTATTTTGATTTTGAGATTGCTTAAGGTCAATTTTGGGTAATGTGCCAGGTTCGTGATTGTCACAACGGTAATAATACACGTGGACTCAAAAAGTGGATGAAGGAATTTTGCCATTTTCACGAGTGCAATAAAGGAACATTATGTTGTATCTGCGACTCACCTTACATAGCCTACTCATCCCATTAAGAAAACCTCAAGAACGTCGTGCCGAAAGGATTAAATTGGTAAATTTAAAGATCAGATACTAGTAGTTGCTAATTTGTAAATATGCCATATGTAAATACATCATATCAGTTTCTGAGCCTGCAATAGCAGTGTAAGTAGATGTTTGCAAATTAGCTGAAATGTGTAGACAGCCAAATTTTTATTGGGCCTACACCTTTCATTACATTTATCATTTTAGTTATTGATTTTTTTTTCCCAGATGAACAGGAAAATCATCAAAACAGGCAAAAACTGGGTTCCAAACAAGAACAGCCATGTATGCTCCATGCATTTTGTTGGTGGTGCACCTTCCACCTCCTTTCCAAACCCAACACTGAATTCCAACATTTTAAGAAGCATTTCTGGGAATCTTTTGAAACTTAATGGTAGAAGACCTTGTTGACATTTAACATTTTCAATTTATATTTTTACTGTTGATGACTTTACTTATAAGTATATAGATGCCATATACCTATGTAGTTAAAGGAATAACACTGTGATAATGTTGTTGTGATATATATTGGAACTTTTCACTCCCTTCCAGGCTCTTGAGATAAGAATGTGTATGTTTTAAAATTGGTCAAGTTCTCATGTCATTACTCATTTGGTCGTAAAAACTGAAGGTCCAAGGTCAAAGCCTGTCTACATAATTTCTTGGTGTCTGGTAAAGAGCTGAGATAATCGTATCAGTATCATCATGTCTGCTTATTAAGAACACTACTTCTTTGTCAAGCCTAAGGGCGGGAGTATTCTTTTTTCAAGTATAAAGCATCTGTATGTTTTCATATTCGTCACACACTTGAGGCTTAAACATCACCTTCGAATGTAAGCCATTCTCCTGTGTCTTTAAGAGCTCTTAAATAAATTCCTTAAGGGAACTTTTTCATACGATCTCAATTCTGCAATTTATTTGAACACGCAAAAGATTACACTTAATAAAGTAATCAAATAATGCCTTCAAAATGGTGACCTCGACGAAAACAAATTTGGACGTTTTTTGCAAAAAAGCTGTGATGATCCTGGACACATTGAATTTCTAACGGCGCCAAATATTAATAAGGTGAGTGGACATTTATCCACGTAGAGAAATTCTGTTTGTTTGGGATTGCTACAGCTGCAATTACGCAGATGCAGAATGGAGCATCATATGATCGGAATTACTGTTTCAACTGTGGACGCCCTGGTCGATGGGCAGACACTTGCCAGGAGGAATCAGGTGTCATCAGGGGCAGAGGTCGGCGTGTGCAGAGAGGTCGGCAGAGTGGAAGGAGGAGAAGCCGTGGCTTCTTTCACCAGAGGGGGCGTGGTGCTACACGTGGCTTGTCATCGCCACAACAACAATATCCCTCTGTTCCTAACCAGGAGTTCCTGCCGCCACCTGCTGGACAATATCCGCAATGACTCAGCCCTGAATCTGCCCTCGGAGAACCAATGATTTATATCACGGTAGGAGGCACGACGTTATCATTTATGGTGGACACAGGATTACGACATTCTACCATAATGACATTGCCGCCATAATGCAAGCTCACAGCAAATGGCATTTCGCTGGTTGGATTCAAGGGAGAAAAAATTGTCCTGAACTTGACAAGTCCTATACAAACGCAATGTTACACACAAACTTTCCTACATGAGTTCGTCTATGCACCCAATTGTCCTGTGAATCTAATGGGACGGGATCTACTCATAAAAACTGCGCCATTGATGCAGTGTGGATCGACAGGACTCTCGCTAAAATTCCCAAATGGAAATACCTTCTACTGCGGCGAAGCTACTACCTCTAAAGTCTCCTCCCAGTTGCCTGTGATACCTCAACACGCCATGTCCTGCGTCTCGCCTGAGATCTACTGGGCAAAGATTGACACTGATTCCTCCGGCTGGAGGGATGCTGAGAATTTTTGGTCAAAGTGGACCAGTTGGGTTAGTAACCTCCGAACATATGATGTGGTATCAGATTGTATGCATTGTACTCTATATTATGACCGGACAGGAGATGACATGTACAGTGAAGCCTTCCAGAAAGTTGTTGGCGACACATGGGAATTGCGGGTAGGCGATCTGTTCGCAGGTAGGCCCGGTGTTGCATTTTCTGTGAATCTGACTGAGGAACAAGCTCAATGGTATGTGATGACAGAACCACCTGACAAATCTGTGCTGGCATGCCATCCTCATATATCACTGAGGGTGTCATCCCAGCACACGGCGAAAGATTTGGGTCCATTTGTCCTCGCATGCACAAAAGCAACTGATTGGCAATGCTCAATACACTCTGATTTGCTGTATTCAAAATCACTTGATGCCTATCGGATTAAATCTGACATGTTTGCTTCAATGTCTGTGTTAGAGCATCAACTGTTGGATCGGCATCACGGAAGAGAGGCATCTGACAGTGACTTTGCTGGTGACATGTTAAAAACCTTGCCGGATGCACTCTGGTCCACGGACTCAACTGATGTGGGCTTATGTGACGTTGCTCCGGTAACTTTTGAAGTGACACCCGACTCCGTTTGGGTGCCGCAGTACAAAATGCAGCCTGACGGAAAAGCTGGCATCTCAGAAACAATTGATGGATTGCTAAAAGCGGGAGTTCTTTGCAAAATTGATAGGTCTAACTACAATACTCCTATCTCCCAGTAGAAAAAAAGAATACTGGTAAATTTCGCATGGTGCATGATTTAAGGGCTATAAATTCAAAAGTTTTGACACCTGCCTTGCCGGTGCCAAATCCTCATTCTGCGCTGTCACAAATCAGTCCTTTGCACACTCATTTTACCTGCATTGATCTGGCGAATGCATTTTTTTGCATCCCTCTTGACATGTCTAAGTATTTTGCATTTACGTGGAATAACGAGTGTTATTCATATACCCGTCTGCCTCAGGGATTTGTGTTATCTTCTGGAGTTTTTAATGCTTCCCTAAGACAGCTGCTGTCAAAACTCCCTAATGATGTTCTCTTGGTGCAGTATGTAGACGATCTGCTCCTGGCTGCGCCGTCCGAGGAGTCCTGCCTTCAAGCTACACAGCTCCTTTTGAGCCACCTGGCTAAAGTCGGCTTGAAATGCTCCAAGGACAAACTCCAAATTGCCCGACCGCAGGTTGCATTTTTGGGACGTCTCATATCAAAACATGGAACAGGTATTTCTCCATCACACAAAGATGACATCTTGCACCATCCCAAACCGACAAATGTAAAGCAGATGTTATCCTTTGGGATTGTGCAATTACTCTCGACATCATGTTCCGGATTTTGCGGAACTGACTCATTCTCTCAGACAGTTGGTGAATGAAAAAGGAATGAGAAACCTGTCACATGTTCTTGATTGGACCAATGATGCTGAGACTTCTTTTGTCCTGCTAAAACAATTTTTGTCATCAGCCGCGGCTCTTGTCGTTCCTGATTACACTAGGATGTTTTATTTGGACGTTTCTGAAAAGTCATCAAGTGTATCAGCTGTACTTTTCCAGAAAACGGTGCATGGCAACAGACATGTCTGTCTGTATGCATCAACACCTCTTGAAAAATATGAGAAGCGTCATCATGTGTGTGCGGCATTTTCTTCCGCATTAGCACGCTTGATTCAGAAAACGTCTCATATTGTGTTACATCATCCGTTAACGGTACGTACATCACATAGTATGGTACAATATGTGACTAGTCAAGCTTTCACGATGACGGGAGGGAGGCAGAGAAAGATTGAGTCCGTTTTGACACAGCCTCACATTCTGTTTATACACGAAGGAAGAAATATGGCTGATGGTCTCCTCGAAGGTCAACTGCACTGCTGCACTCAGCGAACTCTTAAAGACAACTCTCTGAGGGATGATTTTTACGACATCCCACTAGACAACCCAGACTTGACGTTATTTACGGACGGCTGTTGCTTTAAGGGCGATAAAGGACTCCAGTCCGGCATTGCAGTAACGCAGATGACAGGTTCAACTTTTGAACTAAAGGTGGCAAAAAAGACTCACTGGAAAACAGTCGGCTCAACATGCAGAAATCATCGCAGTGACTTCGGCATTAAAACTAGCAAAAGATAAGACTGTGAACATTTATACTGACTCAGCTTATGCACATGTTGTTTTGCATACTGCCATCAAAGAATGACTAAGAAATGACTTTATGACTGCGTCTGGGTCCCCTATTAAACACCAACAAGACATTTTTAATTTGATGGATGCATCATTATTACCAAAAAAAGTAGCGGTGATCAAATGTAAAGGGCATTCAAAAAATGATGATTTTGTCTCAGTAGGGAATGATTCCGCAGACAGGGCTGCAAAATACGTGGCCGGATACAGGCCAGAACTTCAACTTATGGTGAGCGAAGGTGAATTAGGAGACAGACAAGAAATAACTCCGGAAACAGTTAAGCAGTGGCAGCTGAAAGCAAGCCCTGAGGAAAAGAGCGTTTGGCTTGCGAAAGGGGCGAAACAAGATGATGCAGGTATCTGGCTGAGAGAAGGTAAATATATCCCACCACAGATACAATTAAAAATCCTAATTTCTGAAGCCCACGGAATATGCCATGTTGGTATAGATGAAACTTTGAGGAGACTACAAAATTGGTCACATCCCTACATGAAACAGATCGTGAAAAGTGAACTGCAGGACTGCAGTGTTTGTAATAAATTTAACTGTATGCCTACAACTAAACCTCCTCCTGGCACTCACGATCCAGAAGTGACAGCTCCGGGACAAGTAATTTCAATGGATTTTACTGATATGTTAAAGCCAGTAGAAGGTTACCGGTATTTACTGGTAATTGTGGATTCCTTTTCCGGGTGGCCGGAAGCATATCACTGTAAGTCTGAAACAGCAGAGGTTGTGGTAAAACATTTAATTAATCATTACATACCGTCACATGGGTTCCCCAGGAAAATTCGATCGGACAATGGATCGCACTTTAAAAATAAACATCTACAGGAGGTAGAAAAAGCATTGGGGCTAAAACATACATTTGGCTCTGTTTATCATCCTCAATCACAGGGACAAGTTGAACGAATGAATAGAAATATTAAAGAAAAGTTGGCTAAAGCACTGGCCTCATCAAAATTGAACTGGCTGCAAGCTCTTCCTGTCGCATTGATGAATGTGCGCATGTCATTAAATTCGGCGAAAGGCTGGACTCCTTTTGAAGGTCATAAAAACAGGCCTTTTCCAGCTCCTAATGCTCCGCTGGGAGAGTCACACGTTGCGAGGCCCCCAGTAATTAAGGAGATAGTATCTACATTCTCCAAGTTAACAAATAACCAAAAAGATGTTCCTTCAAAAATAAATGATTGTGAATATGTGTGGTTGAAAGTTACTAAACGTAAATGGTGTGCTCCTAGATGTTTGGGACCGTTCAAGGTGAAAGAGCGTACATCCTGTGCGGTGCGCTTGCATAGGAGAGGGGACACTTGGTACCACCTGTCATCTACCAGGCCCGCTGGATCTGGCTCAACGCTGCCACCAAGGGCAACCATCTGATGATCAACGCCCACACCAGTGGCAGCCATCTGACGGATCCAAAACATGCTGGCTTCCAGTGTCTACCTGACAAGCTGTCCGAGGAGGAGAGCTGCCTGCGGAGGAGGTCGCTCAAAGGAGATTCATTCAAGTGCCTTTTCCCTGGGCATCATTTCACAATTGATTCGCCTGGAAAAGCTGATCCAGTGTCAATCTGCTGCTCTGAAGGAGGAAATCACTCAATGCAGATTGAGTCATGTGCTCTTTTCATCAATTCGCAACGATTGAGTCACACTCTGGGAAGATAATCCCGGTGACCAATCCTTGGATCTCTGGCAGTGAGACAGGGTTCGGAAAGAGGCTGACAACGCCTCTTCTTCTTCTAAAAAAAAAAAAAATCAACCAACGACTGACAAACATCCTTCTCCTTCGACAAACGAACTTCTTCTCAAGATGGCTTCGAAGAGGCAATCTGCTACTAATTGCTACATTGTGACGATTTTCCTCATATTAATTGTTGTGCCAATCTGTTTTTTCATGAAGCCCCTTGACGCGAGTTTGAATACAACACACCGTGATAAAAGAAATGTTGTTTCTCCTCGAATTCCATAGATAATGTCCTGGGCTTATAATAACTCAATTGTTCTGACAGTTGCTCCTAACACAAACACGTCTGTTAAACTTCCCATTAAATCTTTGAGGGGATTTAGTGGAGGAGGGCCGACGAAGGGGGGGCCTTTGGCTCAAGTACTGGTGGTATTTGACAGGAAATGTTTTACGACTTGACTGGAGTTCCCTGATAACCACCCAAAGTGGACGATACTGGCCGTCAGGTTCAAGCGTGGAGGCAGTTTTCCTTAGCAAAAGAGTACCATTGCGTAGAATGGGAGGTCAATTCGAATTAACTTTTGTTCTTCCTGAAGGTAATTTGCGGCCACTTAATGTAACCATAAATAATACCTCTTGTTTTGGGCTAATGTTATGGGCATGGTTCTCCGGAACTGATCCCTATTTTCCAATTTTAATTTGCATTGATAAAACTATGAGTAAAACAGAACAACCAAAAATGACTAAATACACAATGGAGTCTGGGGTGGAAGCTTTTAGTTTCCAAATTGATGGTGTAGTTGAATGGTTTCGGGCTACAACAGGTCTGTCTGGTGGCAGTAATAATTGGCTACTGTTAGCAAATGAGGCAGCACGTGCTTCGGGGGAAGATTGTGTCGTATGTGTGGGCCCAAGACCTTTATTGAGGGTAATTCCTGCTAAAATAGAGGATAAATGTGTAATGGAACTTATGAATAAAACTGTCCCCAATGTTAAATGCTCTCAATGGGATAAAGTGTATCCACTTGTTGATTGGCAAACAACTAAACCAATATTTTCAAATAAAGTTGCGGATGGTGATTTTTCATGTATTAAAATGTCAGGTACTGGGGAACAATTGGGAAAACTAAATCACACCACTCACTGCATTTCAGCAACAGATGTGGGTCGTAAATTCCAGCCTCAATCCAGGGCGGACATATGGTGGTGGTGCGGAGACAGCCGGATATTTGATAAGTTACCTCTGAATATGAAGGGATATTGTGCTCTCATCACCCTCCTTCTGCCAGTGGATATTTTCCCTACATCGGTTGATAACCTTCTGCAAATTGTTAATACTTGGCAACCAAAATTTGCTCATTCTTTTCAGAGGGTCAAAAGATCCACTTGGCAGGATCAAAATGTTCCCACATACATAGATGCGATTGGCGTACCTCGTGGGGTCCCTGAAGAGTATAAAATTGCTGATCAGGTGGCTTCGGGTTTTGAATCGCTAATTTGCTGGTGGTGTACAATTAACAAAAATGTAGATAGAATTAATTATGTACATTACAATGTTCAAAGGCTAGAAAATTGGACTCAATCTGGTTTTGAGGCTGTACACGGCCAGTTGTCTGCCACATCTTTAATCGCTTTTCAGAATCGTATCGCCCTTGATATGTTACTTGCAGAAGGGGGTTGTGTTTGTTCAATGTTCAGAGAACAATGTTGTACTTTTATTCCTAATAATACTGCACCGGATGGAAGTTTAACCATTGCAATTGAGGGACTCCGAACACTTAATAAAAAAATGAAAGAGCAGTCCGGTATCGATACGTCAATTTGGGATACCTGGATGGATGCTTTTGGTAGATATAAAACCTTGGTTTCATCAATTCTAATTTCTGTGTCTGTATTTGCAGCTTTTTTAACTACTTGTGGGTTTTGCTGTGTACCGTGTATCAGATCTTTGTGCCAAAGACTTATTACCACAGCTATTGAAAAACAAGATGTTCAAAACAAGTCGTCTTATATGATGGTAGAATCAGTAAATTCTAAAGCTATGACCGTGGTTGCGACATCCGATGATGATCCCGCAGGAATTTTTCTCTAGACTGTTTTTAAGGGTTAAATGTCTTGTTATGAACTTTTACTAGTTCAATTGAGGGACTGTTGACATTTAAGTACACATAAGAATGTGTATGTTTTAAAATTGGTCAAGTTCTCATGTCATTACGCATTTGGTCATAAAAACTGAAGGCCCAAGGTCAAAGCCTGTCTACATAATTTATTGGTGCCTGGTAGAGAGCTGAGAAAATCGTATCAGTATCATCATGTCTGCTTATTAAGAACACTACTTCTTTGTCAAGCCTAAGGGCGGGAGTATTCTTTTTTCAAGTATAAAGCATCTGTATGTTTTCATATTCGTCACACACTTGAGGCTTAAACATCACCTTCGAATGTAAGCCATTCTCCTGTGTCTTTAAGAGCTCTTAAATAAACTCCTTAAGGGAACTTTTTCATACGATCTCAATTCTGCAATTTATTTGAACACGCAAAAGATTACACTTAATAAAGTAATCAAATAATGCCTTCAACCTCCTTCAACCAAGCATTTTGTGAAGCCAAATAGCTGAATGCTTTGCCTGGAAATGAAAAACATACAAATTATATTTATATTTAATAAATAAAGACGTTTCAGTCAGTTCAGCTTCCCGTATCCAGTAGCGATTGTTAATCGAAAGTTGATTTGTCCAGTCCAGTTGCGCTGCACGTTGGGTCTTTCTTAAATGACAATGCCCAAGCAAGGGCCACAAGTTCTTTCTTTCTCTTCCCAGTAACACTGAACCCCCGTTTCTTACAAAATTCCTTTAAAACAACCACTTTACAACGCTCAAAGTACTCTATATCGGGGTCACACGCCGCCATGTTTACCGAACTGGGGAGGTATAACCTTTGACCGGAATCAGCATGCCTTGCATGCGGTGAAATTCTGAATCAGCTTATTAGGCACGTGTAAGAAACTGCAGTGGTTTTCACTCCCATAAATTGAACATAACTACCAACAAATATTTTTCAACAGCTCCATAAAAAATAAACAAATTAATAAAATCGGCCACTTCCGCCGAACACAGCATTGTGAAATACATGGACCATTGAAACAACATTGTCCAACAACAAGTAGCATATACAGGAAGCATATGCACATAGCATATACACTAGCATATGCAGCAGCATATACAACTAGCATAGACACGTACATAGACAGCTAGCATAGATACGTACATATACAGCTAGCATAGACACATACATACACAACTAGCATAGACACGTACATAGACAGCTAGCATAGATACGTACATATACAGCTAGCATAGACACATACATACACAACTAGCATAGACACGTACATATGCACGTAGCATATACAACTAGCGTAGACATGTATATATACATGTAGCATATGTATGTAGCATATGCACTAGCATATACACCATTCATAGGCATGCACATATTTTCAAAGCTGTACCACCACTTCCTGATTATTAGAGTTAACACTCTTATTTTGAAGTGTATCCCACCACTTCCTGTGTAACATTAGGTAGTGACGTGGGGTGCAAGTGTCTTTGGCACGGCCATGACCATGATGGGAAGGGTCTGCAATAATCTTCCTTGCCCTCCTTAGCGCCCTGGAGTCGTGCAGGGGCTTGAGAGAAGGCAGGGAGCAGACGATCACCTTTCCCACAGAACCAATCACCCGCTGCAGCTTGGCAATGTCTCTTGCCGCTGTGGCGGGGAACCAGATGATAATGGATTTCGTGAGGATGGATTCAAATATTGAATGATGGCCGTATAAAACTGAACCATCATAGTTCTGGACAAATTGAATTTCTGTAACTGCCACAAAAAATACAGCCTCTGTTGGACCTTTTTCAGGAGAGCTGTGGTGTTGTGCTCTCACTTTTGGTCCCAGGAGTTGAAGTGTCCAAAAAGTGACATGACTCCACAAAGGATACCTGGACACCCCCCAGCATGATGGGTTGCATTCCCTCGGAAACCAATCAACATCTCCATGGTTATTGTAGTTGCATGACTCTGCATATACTAGGTGCTACTGACACCTACCTCTGGATACAGTACATTGCACAAAACACCTTCAAGTCATTGTTTGTGACACCAATCACTGTCATGGTTTCATGAAATAAAATTCCAAACGTATTAGAAATAATACATGCAGGCAAGAACATATCCGAGTAAAATTCAGGGCTTATAAATTATAATTGGGAAGAAGTAAGAGTTATTGTGCATTTTAGATATGGTTTCGATTGAAGTGCAGTGTGTTGTGTCAAATGGAGATCACTGATTGGCTATTTAGCTAGAAAATGCAAATCAATCCTCCGGGCGAGCTTCGCAGGCCGAAGACGTCACGTCAACAACATTACACCTCATTAAACAAAATAAGAGTGATGAACAAAGATTTTGTCAGGTAACTATGCAAGATATGTTCTTGAATGTAAATTTGTGTTGAAATGTGTCATTAAAGCATATCAAAAAAGAAGAGTGATGTGCTCATTTATTAGTTGAATTTGTTCATTGAATTCACTTGGAACTTTTGTCTCCATGTAGTAAAGATAATGCCAATTAACTGAACTTTGATTTGTGTTTTGATGTATTTTTGTAATGAAATAGAAAAAAAAGGTCACTCAGGCACAGAGGAAAAGTTTCAACTGATTTGCATTTCCTTTCAAGCACTTTTCACGCGATTTTCACCAACACCAATTTGCATAAAAAGCTAAATGATTTAAAAAAAAAAATCTCTTAATACCATTTTAATCAAAATCACTGCTTTAAAAAAACACTTTTAGCTTGTTCCAGAGTGCACCATGAATGTTTTGAGCAAGATTGTGTCCACTTAATTAATTTCAATTGACACCCTCTCTGTGGGTTACACTGAAAAACATGACCTCCCAGCAATGTGCCTTATCCCTCACATTGATCACACTTGTTTGGCTATTACAATATGACACAGGTACACATAACATAGGCGGTCTGACACAGGTAGTGATAATTTGCAGCCTGATGATGTCTGTCATAATTGCCACATTGTACACGTTTGCTGCCTAATGCCGTGTGCAAGAATATCTATGCAACAGCTGGTGTTCTTATTTTTTACCCATTTGGCAGTTCATGCACTTAGTTGACCACTTCTTTCTCGTTGCATATCACGTGACCACCGTTTTAGTTTCAACTAATGAATATTAGCTTAGAGAAAACAAGATGCAGTGATTATATTTATTATTATAAGCAGACAATCTCACTTACCCACTTTCAACTCATAGAATGCAGGCAAGTTATTCTTCCCCATGTGATGCACAGTCACGGTGTCACGGCAAAATTAAATCACCACCAATAACCAATAAAACAACTAGACCACTAACTAACGGAATAATTTACACAGAACATGCATTTCAAACACCATTTCAATCCCCAGTGCCGCAAAGCATTGCTGGGAGCGCCTTCGAGCTCCCAGTGACGCTACACAGGCGCACGGTTTTACATTTACAAGGGAGTCGAGACTTTTGTCAATGACAAATTTCTGCCTCACTTGCTGGTAACGTATCCATAAAATAAAATTGAAAAAAATAGCACAATGATCAAACGCCACTTTTTCTTCCTTGTCATTTTCTTCTTTTTTCTTCTTCTTCTCTTGGCAGATTACCTTATATGGCCGCTCAGCAAAAAATCTGCACATTCACTATTTATTGAAAGACAGAAATAAAATTACTTGCTCAAAAATCTCAACTTAGACTGCAGCTGCTATTAATAGAAAGCATAATTAATTGGAGTGTAAAAATACAATTTAAAAAATACTTAATTGGCTTGGCTTGACACAATCACGTCACATGGTGGTGACAGGCCAGCCAGCCACCGTTAATGTTGACATGGAACTTTTTTCTCCATATTGACCATTTGCACCGAAGTCACATAATCACGTGACTGCCCTATGACGGACAGCGGAAGGAAATGATTGTTGAATGGAAGTGGACGTGACCCGGAGCAACTAAGTGACTTAGCGACTGCTATTTTACAAATTAAACGTTATTATTGCCCATAGAGCCATGGAATCTACTACTTCAACCAAAGTTCACCAGTTAGTCGAAGTGGCACATTTAGTCGGGGCTCATAGAGCGCGATATTTACTTAAGTTGGAGATCGCTAGTTTGAAAACACCCCCTTACCTTCTGTTGTCTGCTGTTTTTACCAACTAAATCACATCGCCGACTTTGCCGGAATTCACAGCGCACGACCTATATCATTATGTAGTCAATGCCGTCTCTTCTCTTTATACCGGGGCTGATTCAAAAGCTTGTATGAACATTTATCTACTAATTACAACATTTATCTACTAATCTCGCAAAAAATGATCACTGCACATCCGTGAATACTTTGTGGGCTGCCAGTCCTTTCTCTCGATTGCTGCTATCAATTGATGTCTTTTGTCTTCATTAGTAGGTATGCGATAAAAAGCATCATTTGGTTTACACCTTTGTCTGTCTGTACAACCAACCGCACAGCAAGATATGACCATTTTATAAGATTAGGGTTGGGAAGGTTACTTTTAAAATGTAATCCATTACAGTTACACGTTACCTGCTAAAAAATGTAGTTAGTAACATAATCCAAGTACCATAATATTAAAGTAATGTAACTGGATTACTTTTGGATTACTCCAATAATAAGTATGCTCATGAAGACAAAATACAAATAAATATCACCACAATATACAGTATATTCTATACAATGCCTGCTATTTGCGGGTGATAAGGACCCGGGCAGCCTACAAATAGCAAAAATCCTTGTGTAATTAAAAAGCATGTAGGCTATTGATTGATTGATTGATTGATTGAAGGCCATATGCTGTTTTCGAACTGTCACTGAAAGCAACCACACCTTATAGATAGATAGATAGATAGATAGATAGATAGATAGATAGATAGATAGATAGATAGATAGATAGATAGATAGATAGATAGATAGATAGATAGATAGATAGATAGATAGATAGATAGATAGATAGATAGATAGATAGATAGATAGATAGATAGATAGATAGATAGATAGATAGATAGATAGATAGATAGATAGATAGATAGATAGATAGATAGATAGATAGATAGATAGATAGATAGATAGATAGATAGATAGATAGATAGATAGATAGTCATCCAATGAGGATGACGATGTGTGACATCAACTGCAAAATTAACTTTTTTCTCAGTCACAAGTTTAGCCATGTATATGTTGTGTATGATGTTTAAATAGTGAATTGGTGGGAGGAAGATTTGTTTGGAAGGTGTAACTCACATTATGGTTGTAGGCTAGCAGGCTAGTTAGCATGAAGCTACAGTGCGTAGCAGGCCGCTGGACTCGCAGCTCAAACTTTCGCTCCGAGTAAGTTCCAGTGAATACCGGTCGTCATTTCCTCCTCCTGACCGTGAAGCTTTTTCAAACTGCCCGCGTGTTGAGGACACGACTAGTCCGTTCGTTCACCTCCCCGACATGTAGCAACGGTCCCAAACGCTCACTCTCGCTCTGTCCTTCTCTCTCTCTCTCTCTCTCTCTCTCTCTCACACACTCTCTCTCTCAACCCTCTCTCGAAGTAATCCCCATTTTTAATAAATGTACCTGTAATCTGAATACATGTTTTTTCCTGTAACTGTAATGGAATACAGTTAAAAAAAATTGTAATCTGATTACGTAACGGCGGTACATGTATTCCGTTACTACCCAAGCCTGTATCAGATAATCGATTAGATAAATACTTTACGCTGTACGAGATTCAATTGTTACAATACAGGCAAGTGGCTCCTTTGCCCTCCAGCGTCCCGTAGGGGGCGTTCCCATGAGGGTTGTGACGTCAAAAGGTCAATAGTAAAGAACATGACAATTAACTTTACTGAAATTTTAATATAATTTGTTTAGTGAAATAGGGAAACATTTACTCAGGCAGGTTACTAGAAGGGAAACAAAACATAGCAAATTATTTGGATTTGATGTCTAACAGCCAATCACAGCGATTGTCACCATCATCAATTTGCATAAAAAGCAAAAAGTCTTAATACTTAACCATTAAATCAAAAATCACTGCTTTTTATTACTTTTAAGTTTGTTCCTGCATGCATCATGAATGTTTTGAGTAAGATTGTGTCAATTTAATGCATTTCACTTAATACAACCGTGAATGTGGAGTGCACTACAAACAATGACATCCCAGCCATGTACCGTAATTTTCATGGTGTCAAAACAATAATTTTTAGAGTCAGTTTGAAATGATTGGTACTCTCTGTGGCAAATTGTTGGTGGATTTAATTCATCATGTTAATTCCATGACTTTATTGACTGCATAATGTTCATTTCTGACTCTGCCTGAGAGATATTGCAAACACAACTAAATGAGTGTCTTTCAGTGACAGTTATATTGACTTTTCTGTAAATTCTTAGTTTGTTAATTTTTTTTAAGTTTGCCGACAATCGTCAATAAAATTGGCATCCAACTGGATAGACTTTATTCCACCACGTCAGGTTCGGTCATAAATGGAATGAAAGCTGTTTGCACATCACGGTGTTCCTGAAAAAATTATCTCCGACAATGGCCCTCATCAGTACAGTTTACAGGACTTCAAAGAATTTGCAGCTTCATGAGACTTTGAATGTAAGAAAAAACTAAAAGTCAACTTTGGTTAATTTGTATGTTGGGAAAATATTAAACTGTATCCACAAATGTAAATTTCTAAACTCAAATTTTTTTTTGATTGAAATTGACAATTGTTTAAAGCCTCTTAAATTTATAATGAACAAGAAATGTAAATTATTAATTGTTATCCATGCATATATATATATATATATATATATATATGTATGTATATATATATATATATATATATATATATATATATGTATGTATATATATATATATATATATATATATATATATGTATGTATATATATATATATATATATATATGTATGTATATATATATATATATGTATGTATATATATATATATATATATATATATATATATATATATGTATATATATATATGGATAACTCAAGGAGATAATTGAATGTTGTATTTATGTGTTTTAGTTTTTTTCTCTTTCTTTTTATTTTGTATGTGTGATACATGTAGATTGGATAGACAGAGATTTCTACTATTCGTCTATGTTCAATAAATGTTAAAGAAAATATATATAGTGTACACATTCGGACACAGCTCATATGTTCTCTTGCCCATTGGGCGGCGTCCAGCCTTCAAAGAGAATGAAGAACATGTGATTCAGACCCAACCAATCAGCGATTAATACGTTACGCTAAATATGGCGTCATTGCAACAGTTGACCAATCAGTAGTCTTTTAAATATGTGCCGCTCTTCCTTCTTCAACGCCAAAAAGGCGACGAGCAGCTGGAGTTGCTCTTACACTTTCGGTTGTAATTCGAATACAATCATGGTAAGTTAACAACTCTCCCATATTTTATGTCAGAATAGTTACACTATGTCATGATGTAAGTGGCGATGGCGTTGTTTGACGTTTTATTAATGTTTGTCAGAGCCCGTTTATAGCCTGTACATATAGTACATATCTGTACTAGTACGCTGAAACTTGAAGTTGCGAACGCAGTTGGCACCGGACCGGTGGCAGGGAATTGTATTGATCGACTCGCTATGTCATCATTAAATATCCTTAATATACGTATTATGGTTACACTTACAACAAAACTCAGCTGATTTGGCGTCTGCCGATGTGTGACTCGTGACCGTGATCGAATGGAGTTTTCTTCATACCATACCCAAAGCTGGGTGAAATCCAGAGAAATGTCTACGCTGATTATCAAAAGCATGTAAGCGACAGGGTTTTACAGTGAAAAATGTCACCAAATGTGCTCTCTACATTTCGTAGGGCGACGCTGAAGTCCACGGTCGCGGTCCCGGCAAATCATCTTTCATACCACAGTAAAAGATCCGCAATTGCGCTATCTCGCCTGTAAATATTAGTGTGGTGAAAGTTGTTGACTTTTGAGGACTCCCGTTGCCACAAAAATTAAATGGCGTTGACTTTCTCAATTGTTTTGCATTCAACACATCGCCAGCTTTCAACTGTGACCATTTTTTTAAAACCAGATTGGCAAAAAATAGAATGAATTGCGTTTAAAGTTGCCAACATAAGCGTTTTGACGGGAGAAGCTACACTAATTTTGGGTGAAGTTGGTGACTTTGGTGGCCTCCCGTTGCAATAAAACCGAAATGGCGTTGACTTTCTCACCAGTTACGCACTTTACACACCACCAGCTATCCAAATAAGACCTATTTTGAAAAACCAGATTAGCAAAAATTGGAATAAAATCGGTTTAAATTTGCCAACATAGGCGTTTTGACTGCAGAGGCTAATAAATGATATCAAAATCAGTACAAAATCTTTCTCACCTGTTTCACAGTCTACACATCGCCAGCTATCAAATAAGACCTATGTTGAAAAATCCGATTGGCAAAAAATTGAATAAATTTGGTTTAAACTTGCAAACATAGGCGTTTTGACTGCACAGGCTAAGAGATGAAATTGGTGACTTTGGTGACCTGTCTTTGTAGGGCGATTTTTGCCTAAAAATAAAATCTCCGATTTTATTTTTTAACATTACATTCGATTCCCGATTTTTTTGTGATTTTTTTCGGAAAAAAATGGATCTGGTATCTGTCAAAATGGTCCCAATCCACACCCCGATCCACATAGTCTTATCTCCGCGCACGTTCACGTCTCCAATGACGAGATGAATGACGGGAATGGTGAGGTAAATATTTCCCCTTTGTTGCGTTGGTGTCAAAATTGAACTGGGGGAACATCGGAAGCCATTTGGCAGGAAGGCGGGCCCCGCGTCGCCAGCTAGCGGAAGCCGTTCGGCAGCGAGAAGCCGCCTCCTTGCCACCGGCTCGCTGCCTCGCCGCCGTCGGGGGACCTTCGCGAGAGAGAGCGGAGACTGGTTGGTCTCACCGCCGGCCAAGCACGGACCTCTGCTCTTTCTCTCGCGAAGGTCCACCGTTGCCCGTTTGGGGCCTGCTTCGCTTCCTCACAAATTCTGCGAGCAGCAAGCCGGCAGGCTCCATGGAAGGATGGCTGTGTGGGAAGTGGCAACAGAGTTTGCAGAGGCGGGCGAGACAAAGAATAATGTAATTAATTGTGCATGTTGTAATGGCATTTTGTACATAAAGGTGACATTAGGTGATCATCTATTTTCTTAAACAATGAAGAGCATAAAAGCATTTAGCCTATCAATATGTCTTTATGTACTGACATTTACCAGCTCAGTTGCCAAGTGGTTAGAGTGTCTGCCCTGAGACTGGGAGGTCGTGGGTTTGATTCCCGGCTGGGTCATACCAAAGACTATAAAAATGGGGCCGATTGCCACTCTGCTTGACACTCAGCATTAAAAAGGTTGGAATTGGGAGGTTAGCTCACCACATGATTCCCAAGCGCGGCGCTGCTGCTGCTCACCGCTCCCTCAGGGGATGGGTCAAATGCGGAGAACAAATTTCGCCCCACTTAGATGGGTGTGACAATCAGTGGATCTTATCTTATCTTATGAAAGACAGTGTGTAGACTGAAGCAAGTGGCGCAGGAGCCTTGGCCACATTATGCACAGTTGAAACATTAACACTGCTTGAATGTAAGAAAATAAAAGTGTACCGTCACTTAAGTAATGATTACATTAATTCAATACATGTATTGAAAATATTGAATGAAAATCATACTCCAATAAATGTTGAAAAAATATTTAAAAGACATTAATGAACATCTAATAGGATTTGAGTTTTTTTTGTAGAAATATATGAATATTAATAGGGGGACTAGTAAAAAGACAATTTAGTATGGATCGGATCGGTATCGAATTGGTAATGAAAAAAGTGGATCGGAGCATCCCTACTTGGAATTAATGTGCAAAACTTCTACCTTGAATCAAATACTTCTGGAAATGTAAATCTGTGTTGATAAAGTGGAAAAGTACAACTCTTTTGTTTGTTTTTTTGTTTGCCAACTTTGTTTTAAAAGATAAACAGTGCTACTTGTGTCCCTCAATATGACACAAATAAACATCACATTTTGGCTTTAATGTAGGAACCGAGGTCTAATCTTGTCATCCCCTCCAACTGTCTGCCGAAGTACAAGTACTGTTTTGTAAATTGTGGTGGCTATTTTGCCAGGACTGGCATCTTTCCTGTTAGCGTTATTTGATTGGCCAGTACCTGGAGTAAGAAATTCTTGGCCTGCCGTAACTCGGCTATTTTACCGTGATTAGACCGCTTTACCCCCTTCTACAGTATAGATCTCCTGACTCCTTTCCCTTTTCAATTTGTTTTGTCACTGAAAATAGGCTGTTATTATGGAATCAGATTTGTGCCAAAAATAATCAAGCAACGCTTCTTGAAGCGTAAACAAAACTAAAAAGAATCAAGCAAAAATTCTTGAAGCGTAAACAAAACTAAAAAGAATCAAGCAAAAATTCTTGAAGCGTAAACAAAACTAAAAAGAATCAAGCAAAAATTCTTGAAGCGTAAACAAAACTAAAAAGAATCATGCAAAACTTGTGTTAACAAATTGTTTTGCTTCAAGCAAAATTTTTGGAAGTGCAAACAAAAACTACGACTTAGAAAAACGTTCAATCAAATCATCAATCAAATTATTTCTCACTTACACTTCCTGTTTACGCTCCCTCATTTTTCGTTTACGCTCTCTCATTTGCGCTTCCTCATTTTGCGTTGAGGCTCAGACATTTGCTTCTGACCTTTGGCACAAACATCACGGGTGGGTAGGCTTATTATGGAAATGCATTTTCATTGGCTGATTTGTTTTTGAGTGGCAGCTCAGTGGCCCGGATGTAGCAGATGCACCGATCTATGCGTGTCTACTGTCTATGTTCCAACTGCCCTGTCATTTTGGAAGAGGACAGCGTCCTAAGTGTGACATTTTTAATATGGAACAATCGACAAACACAGTGTGGAACAGATTAAACGTTGGTTTCATGCAGAGGCCTCAAATTGTCCGGAAAGAAAGCAGTTTAAGCAGAAAGGTAAGATTTATTGTACGATCATACGGTGCGGTCCAGTGAGCTAATGTCGTGTTGCTAAACTTCACGAGATTAAACATATTGAAGTCACAATCTTCATTTGAAGCCTACTTTTGGGCTGTTAGTTTCTGTCCAGAAGGGATTTCCTTTTACCTGGGCCATTCCTTGTCTTATGGGTAGTGTAAAAATACAAACAATAACTTGTCCCTGCACTTTTTCTTATACTGTCTAAAAAAAACAAAGCTACCTGTATACTTGATCTTACTAGATAAACTCGACACCCTTTCATCAGATGTTAGTTGTTTATATAGTTGCTGTTTTTATTTGATTATTTTTGCATCCCACCAAGTTAAAATCCATATGTTAAAATTTAAATTTAAAGTTAAAATCCATATGTTAAAATTTAAATTTAAAGTTAAAATCCATACGTTGTTAAAACAAGTTTTGCAGTGAAATTCAAGTTATGTTTTTAACCAATTGTAGCATGCACATTAGGCTCCAACATAATATCGAAGCCAAATAAAAAAAAAATTAATACAAATTGAAACATATATACAATGTCTGTACTATATATATGTCTATCAGTATTACCAGTATTTTCGATGTTAAAAATATGTGACCTAATATTTTTCGTTTGGTTAACAAGACAAAGCTAAAAGTTAACGTATGGAGGATAATGACTCTGTTTTGATAATGACCCAGCTAATATAAAAGGGGAAACATACTCGACCTTTACCATACCGTTTTAGAAATCATTATTTATTGTATAAATATGCTGATGCATTCATTTTGTTTGCACAGGTGCCAGCATGCAGTCACACCATGGTTCACCCGGAGGACACTAGTGACATGTCTCTTTGGTATATATTCTCGTCTGTGGGTGCGGGAAGACACTTTGCATGCTGTTCAGCACCGCCTCTGGTGGTCGATGAGGGACGAAATAAAACTACCTATTGATCCATCTATAGACTGTGGCAAATGGTATGACATCAAAGCGGGGGTCAAGTCCAGCAACTGAAGATCCTTGCAGTGTTTACTGTTTGGAGAGTTTTTCACTGTACCGTTGCCCAGAATATGAACAAATGATGCTTCCTAGACATCTTCCAATTTTGAGTTTGAAATATTGAGTACAAGTTAAACCATATCAAGAGTTATTGAAAAAAATATTAAATACTGTATTCAAAGCGAAGAACGTGTCATTCAATAAAAAATATGAATTTGAAATGTTTTATTTGATGAAAGGTCCAGAAGAGCTGTTGCTGCGTCTGTTGCTGTGGTTGTGTCAACATTGATTTGAAGATAAACTGTCATCCCTCGACCTTTGGCTGCATGCTCATCATGGTCATCCTTTTATGGGCAATTTCCTGCACCTAGTAGCAAGATATTAAAACTTTTGAGATTATGTTCACTTAATAAAACAATCTATTATAACATTTGTCGTAGTTACATATGTTTAACAAAATGGCTTGCTGACAGTGACACTGCTCACATCTCTGTGACACTGACAGACTAGATTGTCAAAGGCAGAGGTGCAGAGTAGCCAATATATATACTCAAATAAGAGTAATGTTACATTGGAAAATTATACAAAAAAATAAAATAAGTGTAAATAGTAAGAGTTAAAAAAAGTACTTGCAAAACTTGTACTTGTACTGTGTACTGTGAGTAATGAGTAACTAACAGCATAGGTGCATGATTTACTGTTTGCAAAGCATACATGATTGTAAAATTCCTGAAATTTTGCAAGAAAGTATAATCTAGAGTATGAAGGTTCAGGTTAAAATAACTAGCCACTTAAAGATTTACTCGCAGTAAAAACGTTTATAATAGGAGTACAGATACTTCAATATGTTACTGAAGAACAGGAAAAAATATAAGGTATCATAAAGCTACTCTAAGATGTACAATTATTCAATAAGTTACCCAATTTAGAAGTAGTTTTTATGCACTTGTGTACTGTCCACTTCTGGTCAGAGGTTATCTTCTAAAACATCCAATGCTAAATTCTATAGCTCTGATACTCCAATTTATATACATTTTTACAACTATGCCACCGTAAGTAAACTCGAGGTCTGTTTGCATTTCTAATTCACCATGATGGCTCGATAAACATACCTGCACAGACATTGCAATCACTGGTTATTGGGTCTGGATTTTCAGATGTTGGTCCATTTCCATCAACGAAATGTAGAGAGCACATACATATCTGTGCCTTCGGTGACATTTTTCACTCTAAATCTCTCTTGGGCCATGGAAAAGTTATGAAGAACTGTCTTCATTCGATCACAGTCACCATATTGCCAGTCTACGTCAGCAGACACCAAAGCAGCAGAGGTTTGGTGTAAACAATACATCTTATACAACTTTTGGCTCGTAAAAATACACGTCCCAGCCAGTGTACTGCTGAACTATTTTTGTTTTAAAGCAAAATGGCCGCTGCACATGCGCAATACAATGTTCAGAACAGTAGACACGCATAGATCGGTGCATCTGCTACATCCGGGCCACTGAGCTGTCACTCAAAAACAATCAGCCAATGAAAATGCATTGCCTATTAAGCCCACCCACCCGTGAAGTTTGTGCCAAAAGTCAGAAGCAAAAGTCTGAGCCTCAACGCAAAATGAGGAAGCGCAAATGAGGAAACGCAAACGAGGGAGTGTAAACGAAAAACGAAGGAGTGTAAACAGGAAAACATGGAGCGTAAGTGAGAAATGATGTCATCGAGAGCAAATGTTTTTCTAAGTCGTAGTTTTTGTTTGCACTTCAAAAAAATTTGCTAGAAGCAAAAACTTTTTTTTTTTTTAAGTTCAACAAGTTTTGCTTGATCCCTTTTAGTTTTGTTTACGCTTCAAGAATTTTTCCTTGATTGTTTTTAATTTTGTTTACGCTTCAAGAAGTGTTGGTCGATTCTTTTTGGCACAACTCTGATTCCATGTTATCAGCATTACCAGCCCACAATACTACATTTCATAAGGATTTTATGTCGCAGATGAGTTTCTGCTGATAAGCATCACGGGCACGGTGAGTGAAAGTGAGCTTATCTTTTGTACCGACTAAGTAGACATGACTTTAAACTAAGTGCTTGCGAGGCGAGTCCGTCTTGATGGGATAGCGTACATGTTGCGACCACACAGCGACATAAACGTGCACATTTGTGCTATTCACATAAGCTTGTAAATGTCTATAAGCAATCACAGTAAAATCTTTTATTTACAGCAGGCTAAAGATTTCCTCGCTCCAGCGATTGACAAATATTGGAGCCGTTCAGAGCAAAACTATCGCTAGCATTTTGAGTTGCCATGGCAAAATAACTACTGCCTAAACAAATGGTATGTGGCAACTTGAACAATATACCATTACTTGCGGCTAGGTAGCAGTAGCACATACTGGGTTCTCCCGTTTTCAGCAAGTTCTGAAATCGAGTCTTCTTCACTGTAGTGTACATAAGTGCCATATCATTAGTGAAGTGCAGCAATGTGTCCGCTTTGGTAATCGCTCTCATTGTGCCCCTTTCTTGTCTTACGTGCTTCCTTGTGTAAATGACTCCTCCATGGTAACATAGTAAACATTTATTTTTTAGCAGGAGTTTGTTTGCTGTTGTTGAGTTCTCCCCGCATGGAGTGTGTGACACAACTGGAAGAGTGAAAGCTACGAAAGCCCATGGGGGCGAAAGCCACGGCACAACGAAAGGGGAAAAAACATCGATGTTATAATTTTTTTAATCGTCCACAACAAAGCACTCGAATTATTTCAAAAAATAGATATCGCCCAGCCCTATGTCATTGCTACAAAAAAATGGCGTTGACTTACCCACCAGTTACGCACTCTACACATTGCCAGCTATCAAATAAGACTTATTTTGAAAAATCTGATTAGCAAAAAATGTATTAAAATCGGTTTAAACTTGCCAACATAGGCGTATTGACTGCAGAGGCTAATAGATGAAATTGGTGACTTTGGTGGCCTGTCATTGCCACAAAAACAAAATGGCGTTGACTTACCTGTTTCACAAGCTACACGTCGTCAGCTATCAAATAAAACCTATTTAGAAAAATCCGATTGACAAAAATTGGAATAGTAACCCACCAAAGTCACTAATTTCACCAAAAGCCTAAGTAGCCTCTGCAGTCAAAATGTCTATGTTGGCAAGTTGAAACCAATTTTATTTAATTTTTTGCCAATCGAATTTTTCAAAATGGGTCTTATTTGATAGCTGGTGATGTGTAGACTGTGAAACTGGTGAGAAAGTCAACGCCATTTTGTTGTTGTGGCACCGGGAGGCCACCAAAGTCACCAATATCATTTATTAGCCTCTGCAGTCAAAACGCCTATGTTGGCAAGTTTAAACCGATTTTATTCAAATTTTTGCCAATCGGATTGTTCAAAATAAGTCTTATTTGATAGGTGGCGATGTGTAGAGTAACTGGTGAGAAAGTCAAGGCCATTTCGGATTTATTGCAACGGGAGGCCACCAAAGTCACCATCTTCACCCAGTGTTTAGCCTCTGCAGTCAAAACGCCTTTGTTGGCAACTTTAAACGTAATTTATTCTAATTTTTGCTATACTGGTTTTTAAAATTTGGTCACAGTTGAAAGCTGGCGATGTGTTGAATGCAAAACAATTGAGAAAGTCAAAGCCATTTAATTTTTGTGGCAACGGGAGTCCTCAAAATTTAACAACTTTTACCCAAAGTGAGTGGTGCCTCTGCAATGGCAAACACTACTATCAAGTATCTACAGCCGAGATGGCGCTTTTAAAGTGGTGTGAAAAGATGATTTGACGGTAGGGCGACCGTGGAGCTAACTTCAGCGTCGTCCCAAACACTGATTGCAACGCAGGATGTTAAGACAGATTACCTATGGAGGCCACTGCTGCTTAAAATGTAAAATGTACACAATTTTCCAAATTATTATGCAAATTATGTTTTTAACCCCCCTCAGATTTTTATAGTCTATGCAAATGACACAGCATAATTGTGAAGTCAGCAGCTGTTAGAGAACAATTTCAATGCTTTTTAAATAATCCTTACAATGATAAGTGTTTGTTTAAATAAATAAATAAATATGTAGCTTTTGTTCAAATGCACTGTTCCAAATTATTATGCACAGCAGTGTTTTAAGGTATTTTCTAGGCTGGAAAGAATTGAAAATAGCCATTTGTTGAATTTGCAGTATTAGCAGCTCAAGTCACATTTTAACAAGGACCTGTTATTTGAAAGCAGTGTTGCAAATCTTGCATTGATTGAGCTTGTGAGTTTTTACAAATTCTCTGCTTCAATTTATTGACAGGATATTAGAATGGCCTCCCACAGCTGCTGTTTGGAAGTGGATTGCCTTCTACGCTTGTAGGTCTTTTCTTGAGGATGCTGCTCCAGGGTTTCCATAAATTTATCCCCTTTTCGAATTGCCAATCTGCTACACTCTAAAAATATTATATTTAGGGCTGGGTTTAAAATATCAATATATCGATATCAAATCAATATTGCTTTTCATAGCCCAATATTGATTCTTAAAACCATGTATCGATACTTTTAATACGGCTTTTTCTGGAAAATTAATGTGCCCAAGGCGAGCGCGTACTTGTTCAAAACCTTGTGTGAGCGTTGTTCAAATGTGCCTTTCTGTTATTCAGTACCCAAAAAGGAGCCCAGTGCTTACAAAGAAAGGAAAGATCTCAAGCATAAGCTGCTCCGAGCTGCCGATTGCTATATAACTTACACACATGCAAACACACACTGTTCAGACAGATGCACTATGGAAAAGCTTTTCTTTTTACAGTAGTTTTAAACGGCTTACCTTAACTAAAATTATATTTCGTCCCTCCTGACCGCCGGCTGGCCACGTACACGCGTCACTCGAGAAATAATTCATAAAGGATATGTCCATTGTTCCGGCTGACGTGACCCTCATTTATAAAGGAGAAGCGTAGCCGGAAACGTGTCTCTTTGAACCTTCTCGCTCTGTCATTTGCCGCGGTGTTTACCGCTGTTCTTTGTCTCCGTATCCCTCGCTGGTGGCCTGTGATCGTGTTGATTAGGGCAGCGAAGCTTCTCGTCCCCCTTGGCTGCGACGAATATGTATGTCTATATATATACGTATATGTATGTATGTATATGTATGTATATATGTATATGTATGTATGTATATGTATGTATATATGTATATATGTGTATGTATGTATATATGTATATATGTGTATGTATGTATATATGTATATGTATATGTATATATATATATATGTATGTATATATATATATAAATATGTATATATGTATGTATATAGATATTTATGTATATACATACACATATATATATATACATACATACATATATTTATGTATATACATACATATATATATATACATACATACATATATGTATACAATATATACACACATATGTAGATATAAATATATATATATATATATATACATACATACATATATGTATACAATATATACACACATATGTAGATATAAATATGTATAGATATATATATATAGATATGTATAAATGTGTATATATATTTAATGTTTTAATTATTTTTTTATATTTTTTAAAATATTTTATACAAAAAATCAATTTGGATAATTCTGTGTTACAATGTTTTAAACGTTTTAAACCATTGATGATTCAAAAACAAAGTATTGAGATTTTTTTTTAAAATGTATACTCGACTGACAAATTTTATCTACCACAGAAGAGAGGTGATTAATGAAATAAATTTTTACCAAGGTTTTTTTTATTTTATTTTGACATATACTGTATATATGGTTCTAACTTCTAAGTATGCACAGCAGAAAATGTGGCAGGTATTGCTATACTAGACTTAAAATTTTGACTTTTGAGTCTAAACAAAATTTGGGTAATTTCAATAAACCGCAGGGCAACTGTGGCTACATATGTAGTTTACAGCCACCAGAGTGTGATTGTGTGAGTGCATGAGTAATATATCCATTGTGAAGTTTCTTTGCGTGTCCAAAATTGCACTATATAAATCTGATGCATCAGTGAATTACTCTTACTCCTAGTCCAACTTTTACAGTGTTGCAATCTTTGTCCTTTATTGTATTTCTTCTACAGTAACAAGGAACAATGCCGCAGCCCAGAATTATGCTGGTGGTGACAGGAGATGATTTTGGTTACTGTCCCAAGAGGAATCAGGGGATTGTCGACTGCTTCAAGGCTGGAGGCATTTCCTCTGTGTCAATGCTGGTTAATGCGTCTGCTGCCAAAGACGCAGCAGATTTAGCTAAAAGGTAATGTGGCAGCTGCAGCAGGAGCTTAAATTTTACGTTATAGCTAGAGTATTTTTCTTCCTCATTCAAAAATGTTCTTCACAGTAATTAATTATTCAATAATTATAATTATTAGACCTGTTAGAAATTGTATCAAAAGGTTGATGAACCTGAAAATACTCTATGAATAAAAATAAAACACGCCTAAATTATTGATCATGGAGGTTAAAACATTTGGTTGAATCGCGTGTTTTGGGCATCTTGTCTTTCAATTGGCCAATTTACATAGGACTGCTGTCTTTGGACTAACACTCAGTGGAACAGTAAAGTATCAGGCCAAGAAAATTGCCACCATCTAACCCTGTCCTCTGCATCCTGTGCTCTCACACCAACTACCTTTATGTCTTCTTTAACTCTTTCACTGCCACTGACGTTTAAAGACGTCAAGTAAAAACCTACGGAGGGCTGCCAATAACGTCAAAAGACGTCATCCAATTTTTAAAAAAAATTTTTTGGAAACGGGTGGGGGGAAGCCTTCCGCATCTGTGGTTAAAGTTTCAATTAGGTCTGTTGTGCCTAAGGACTATTTTTGGCCCCTAGAGGGCAGCGATGACTGTCTTTTGACAAGATCAGGTGGGCGTCAGTAGAGGCGGAGCTAGAGTGTCAAGCAGGAGATCAGAATGGAAAACAAAGGAAAAATGGCGACCGGTTGCGAGGAGCTCACGCCCGAGCCGTTTTTTTCAAATACCAAAAGCATCGACCAACGCTAAAAGAGCACATTGATGACAACGATGATCATCATCGATGATGATGATGAGGGTGATGACTCCGTGGATGGAAAGCATTGACGCGGCAGTAGGAGACGTGGGGGGGGGGGAGCTAGATGGCTGAGGAGGAAGTGGTGCCCGTTTGCAAAGCAGCTCTACACTTACAAGACGAAAGGCATCGACCAACGCTAAAAGAGCACATTGATGACGACGATGATCATCATCGATGATGATGATGGTGAATCCGAGCTTGACGGCGAAATTGGAACCGCTGATGCGGCGGCTATGAAGGCGTCATAAACGCGCAGCACAACCGAGCACGCACAGGCGGACGTTCGATCGGACGACGGAGAGTGCCCCGAGTCCAATGCATATTCATCGGAGGAGTGTGTACAGTCTGCTACTTGCTATTTATTCCCCGGAAAAAAATGCGGTCAAGAAAGTGTAACGTTTGCACGCGAAACGGACAAAGTGAAAGTAAACTGTTGTGCGAGTCCAGCGGCGTCTCCTTGCACGCAGGTGAGCGTTACAAAAGAAAAACTGTATTTGAAACATCCACATAATTGTAAGTAGTACCACAGTTGCACACATTTGTAAATAGTTTGCAAAATTGTTTTGTCAAATTGTTACACTGTTGAATGGAAATAAACGTATTTTGCAATCAAAAAACACTTTTCCATTGTTGGTGAAAGCATTTTACAGAAGTAAAGCACTATTTAGGTGTTTGTGGCATCATTCATGGACAAAAAGAAGTGTAGAATTCACTAGAGTGCATGAAATAACATCGTTTCACAAAAAGCTCTTTTTCTCCGTTTTTTGTTTCAAAACAGAGAATTTCGGTGAAAGTAACCATTTTCTATTGTTGATTACTGAAAAACGGAATAAGGTAGAAACAAACTTTTTTTTCTGATGAAAGATGAGAGTCCAATCTTTCATTTGGTAGTATGTGTGTTTCCATAGTCCAAACACAAAATTTTCTGTGGACCTTGAAAGATGCTTAAATCGGCTGGCACTGACGGCATCCCTTTTCTGAAAACGTCTGGCAGTCAAAGAGTTAAGTATGAAATTGAAATAACATTACTACAGATTTAAGCCCCACTTAATTCCAATCAAACAACGCTCACTTCTGGTTTTGGTCATGCCCACTTCATGTTTAGGTCACACCCATCCGAATACAGATACAGATCTTTTAGATGTTTGAACATATACAGATAGTGGTGTACTCGCTCATCGCTAGTATTTGACTTGTAGTATGGTGCATTTGATACGTGCATTCACTTCATAAGCCTGGTTTACATAGAGCCATGTATTCCGATTAGAATCAATCAGAACGGCCAAAACGGAATGAAAATGCTCCATATAAATACCTCAATCGGAATGAAAAGGCTAAATCTGAATGGAATTTCATTTGGTATCACGGGGGTGGTATATTCCTTTTGTCAATCCAAACGAGCGTCATGTATATACTTCATTCGGAATGGCGAGGCTGCGGTATGCGCATGCTCTTTCTTGACATAAATGTGTCATGACGTCATCGTTTGCACCCACTACAATGGCGGCGGCGCACCAGAGCTTGTCTGCGAGGGGAGTACTTGTTTTTAAGTACTTGAAACTTCTTTGGTGGACCCAAAGGCGAGGAGAAACATCAGGGAGAAAGGAATTGTGAACAAAAGGAGAAACTTTATCGGAACAAGTGGGGAAGGCTGGTTGCTGTGACGGGACTGAGCCAGAGGAGGCTGGTTGCCGTGACGGGACTGAGCGAGTGGAGGCTTTTTTCTGATGAAAGATGAGAGTTCAATCTTTCATTTGGTAGTATGTGTGTTTCCATAGTCCAAACACAACATTTTCTGTGGACCTTGAAAGATCAGTCAAAATGCTTAAATCGGCTGGCACTGGGAACAACCCGTTTCTGAAAACATCTGGCAGTGAAAGAGTTAACTACATCCATAAACCTCCTTTTGGTCTTCCTCTAGACCTCCTGCCTGGCATTTGGAAACTCAGCATCCTTCTGCCAATATACTCCTTATCTCTCCTCTGGACATGTCCAAACCCAACCATCCATCCATTTTCTTAACCGCTTGTTTTCACAAGGGTTGCTGGGGACGCTGGAGCCTATCCCAGCTGGCTTCGGGCAGTAGGGGGGACAGTAGGAGTACACTCTCAACTGGTTGCCAGCCAATCGCAACATGTCCAAACTATCTCAGTCTATCATTGCATTTATTATAATTAATTACAATTATAATATTATTATAAAATATTCATTTAGCACTGGCATTTAAAAAAAAGCACAAGATAAATTGAAATGTGTACACAAATGTGCCTACATTAAACACCAAACGAGGGTTGAGCATTTTCTGGCGGTGCGATTGCACTTTATAGTCAATGTAGTTCGCACAGATGTGTGCGGCGGGATACACTTAAAATCGTGTGGTGTACTTAAAATCAGCACATTCACATATTCACCAACGTTTAAAAATAAATAAATACATTTGTTCGCATTAGCTAATCGGCTTCGGGAACGGACACACACAGCATCCTGTACAGGTCAGTCGCCGCCCGGAGACAGCGGTAACTGTTTCCGTGTTTAAAACTGTTTTGAGATAGCATCGACCGGGTTAGCCTCAAGACGCTAGCTTTCAGCTACTGCTCATGAATTAACATTGAGGCAGCGGAATGCTCACCTCTGCGTTTAATTCATACATACGCTTGCTTGCAGAAGTTTTTTAGCTTGCGTTACCACATCCTATTTCGGCAATATTTTTTCGGCTCCAATTTTATTTCGACTGAATGAGATGAGAAAAATGCGAAAAATACGCATTTTCGGCCCAAAATTTTCGGTGGCCGAATATTCGGTGCATCACTAATTATAATATTTTTTTCTCTCATCGTGTGGGGTCTCACAGAGTTTGGAAAACTGCCAACAATTTTAAAATCTTGATGTGTGAACCAGGTTTTTGTCATAGTGCTTAGTTCCTTTATTTAACATCAGGCACATTGTCTGCAAAGGGTCCTTCAGTGCCCCATTTTAAGTCAGGTAGGTTATTGAACAGCTAAGGGTCCTAATAAGGGGAGGTTTAGGCTGTGTCCGAATGTCCCCTTATCCCTTAACCCCTCATTCACTACATAACCCCACACTATACAGTTGTCTAATATATAGTGCCCTCATTCTGTTGGCAATTCGGACAACCAGCTCACTACTTTCTCCTCGTTGCATATCACATGACCACCGTAATTTCATCACATTTTGAAATCAAAGTCATTCATCCATCCATTTACTACCACTTATCCGGGGTCGGTCACGGGTGCAGCAGCTTTAGGAGGGAAGCCCAAACTTCCCTCTCCCCAGCCACTTTGACTAGCTCCTCTGGTGGGATCCCAAGGCGTTCCTCGGCCAGCCGGGAGACATAGTCTCTCCAGCGTGTCCTGGGTCGTCCCCGGGGCCTCCCGCCGGTGGGAAATGCCTGGAACACCTCTACAGGGAGGCGTCCAGGAAGCATCTGAACCAGATGCCCAAGCCACCTCAACTGGCTCCTTTCCACGCGGAGAAGTAGCGGCTCAACCTGATGACCGAGCTTCTCAGCCTATCTCTAATAGAGAGCCCGGACACCCTGCGAAGGAAACTCGTTTTGGCCGCTTGTATCCGGGATCTTGTTCTTTCGGTCACGACCCACAGCTCATGACCATTGGTGAGGGTAGGAACGTAGATTGAAGGCTTTATTTGATTACTTTATTAAGTGTAATCTTTTGCGTGTTCAAATAAATCAGAATTGAGACCTCATGAAGAAGTTTCCTTTGCAAGGATTTATTAAGAGCTCTTAAGACACAGGAAAACAGCTTATATTCGAAAAGTGATGTTAACCTCCCAGTGTGTCGAATATGGAAACACCCAGTATCTTTATACTAGTAGAAAAGGTTCTCTCCGCCTCTTGAATTTGACAAAGAGATAGTGTTTAAAATAAGCAGGCACAAAATACTGACATGTCCATCTCAGCTCCCCACCAGCTTCGGAGAAATGATGTAGACAGGCTTTGACCTTGGACCTTCAGTTTTTACGGCCAAATGACTAATGACATGAGACTTTGACAACTTTTAAAACATACACATTCTTATCTCAAGAAATGGTGGGGAGTAAGAAGTTCAAATGTAGTTCACAAAATCATTATCACATTGTTATTCATTTAACTACACATAACACAAATATAAATTGAAAATGTTAAATGTCAACAAGATCGAATGGTAAATTGAGAGCTTTGCCTTTTGGCTCGGCTCCTTCTTCACCACAACAGACCGATACAGAGCCCGTATCACTGCAGACACTGCACCGATCCGCCTGTCGATCTTCCGCTCCCTCCAACCCTCACTCGTGAACAAGACCCGAAGATACTTGAACTCCTCCACTTGGGGCAGGAGCTCATCTCCGACCGGGAGAGGGCACTGCATCCTTTTCCAACTGAGGACCATTGTCTTGGATTTGGAGGTGCTGATCCTCATCCTAACCGCTTCACACTTGGCTGCGAACCGCTCCAGTGAGAGTTGGAGATCACGGCTTGATAAAGCCAACATCACCACGTCATCTGCAAAAAGCAGAGATGCCATGCTAAGGCCACCAAATCGGAACTGCTCAACGCTTTGGTCGGCTTAGAAATTCTGTCTATAAAAGTTAGGAACAGAATCGGTGACAAAGGGCAGTCTTGGCATGTCCAACCCTCACTTGGAACGAATCTGACTTACTCCCGGCAATGCGGCTCAAACTCTGACACCGCTCGTACAGAGACCGAACAGCCCAAATCAGTGGGCTCGGTACCCAGTACTCCTGAAGCACACGGCCGAACACCTTCTCCAAATCCACAAAACACATGTATACTGGTTGGGTTAATCCCCATGAACCCTCGAGGACCCTGCCAAAGGTGTAGAGTTGAACCACTGTTCCACGGCCGGGACGAAAACCACACTGCTCTCCCTGAATCCAAGATTCGACTTCCTGACGGACCCTCCTCTCCAGCACCCCTGAATAGACCTTAACAGGGAGGCTGACAAGTGTGATCCCTTCTAGCACACCCTACGTGGGGACCACTACCCTGGTCTGCCAACCCAGGGGCACTGTCCCCGATGTCCACGTGATATTGTAGAGGCATGTCAACCGCGAGGCGCTAAGCTTGCTCCGCGGCAGAATGGACAGGCTAAGTCTGTATGCAGTAGCAGCAACGAGCTGTGTGGTGCAAAATGAAGATCCTCTCCTCCGTGGTGACAAATAAACTACCCTACTAAAAGTTGCACTTTCACTAAAGGCAAACGGGCAGTCACTAAACATACTAGTCGGGAATGACCCAAAATAAGTGATTGGGCATACAGTAGAATTTTCAGAGAAGTCTGGTTAGAACAGAAGGGACAGCAACGTTAAAAATCAAACACTTTTAGCCTTGTTAAAATGCTAATTCCTCACCAAAAACATCACCAAAGTGGTGTTTTCCTCCATTCGCACCTGTATGAGAAATTCTAGGTCAATCTGCTCTCCAAGCACCAGCCCCTTCCAACCTGAGAAAACGAGCTGTTGGCACTGTTTGACGTCATTGTGTGCGGGCCCACTCCCGCACCGCACCCGCACGCCCACTCTCTCTGAGACCTCCCTCCATGGGATATTGACAAAAGTAGCCTTTATCAATAAACATTCTGTCCAAATTAATTCAAAGCAATCAATTATCCTTTACATTTACTTAACTGTACTGATGGTCTAGTGGTTAGCACACTTGCTTTGTAAAACAGCAGGCTCTGGTTCGCAACCCTCTCATTTTTTTCCCTTCTTTTCTTTCTTTCTTTCTTCTCCCCTCCATTACGATACTTTGCGGCAAGGAGCCCTTTTGTTTCAAATGTTTATTGAAGAATTGAACATCCATCCAATTTCCATATGTAAAGAAGACACTGTT
The DNA here is from genome assembly GCF_051991255.1 of Vanacampus margaritifer. Taxonomy (NCBI): domain Eukaryota; kingdom Metazoa; phylum Chordata; class Actinopteri; order Syngnathiformes; family Syngnathidae; genus Vanacampus; species Vanacampus margaritifer. Next base: position 28,739,936 of record NC_135434.1, read on the forward strand.
GTACTACAACAGCTGGCCGATCTTGCATGGCCACACAATGCTCCTTGGCAGCAGGCGGCTTGGACGAGAGGGGCGGGGCAACCACACGGGGAGAAGCGGGGTTTTACTGAACCAGGCGTTTTACTTCCGCATTAGAAAAATAGCCAGCAAAATACCTAATATTCATTCATAAAAAAATTACATCGCCGTAGTGTCAAACGTAAGATTTAAAAAATGATATGCCTATTTTTAACTGTGGAAGGGTTTAAAATTCCGTGGTGTAATCCCTTTAAGGCGGAGAGCCAGTAGTTATGAACAGAACATTTGTACTACAATTAATACATATTCTAGACTGAAAATAAGATGACGGATACATTAGCCTATCAGCACACGTACTGACCACATTAACGGCTGACGTCAGCCATGAGGTTCAAAGTATATTAATATCAGCAATGTTATTTGCTTGTATTTGCACACTTTTCCATCAGTGAGTTCTGAGATTTACAGAGTAATAGGGCCCAAAACACTATTATTAGTAGTTTTGTTAATACATACTTGGAAAATATGAATACCTGTGACATATGGCGGACTTTTAATCCATCAGGAAGGGAGTACTCTTTTCAGTCTTCAGTGCATAATGTTGCTTCCAGGATTGATTATCTTCTGGTGGATGGGAGAATGTTGCCATATGTGAGCAATGCTACTTACCATAACATTATTATATCTGATCACTGTCCTGTCACATGTTCTCTTACTGTATCTAATTTGGATAGAACACACAGGCGTTGGAGGTTTGATACACAGTTATTGAATAATTCTAAATTTCAACAATATATTAACTCCTAGACTATTCTTTGATATAAATGACACCACTGAGACGTCACCGGCTGTATTGTGGGAATCATATAAAGCCTTTATTAGAGGATCTTTAATGTCATTTCAGGCCTCACAGAACAAATTGAAGAAGGCAAAGCAAATGCAACTAGAAAAGCAGATACGGTACTTAGATGCTGACAATGCAATGATATGTACTAAAGACAAGTATCATATTATATGTGCATTGAAGTATAAACTTAATGAATACGCTCCAGCAATTTTAATAGAGCATTTACATATGTGAGACAAAAGCACTTTGAATTTGGGGACAAGCCACACAAATTATTAGCGAGATAGTTGAAGAAGTTGGAAATTGATAAAACTATTCACAATATTAGATCTGCAAGTGGGAATCTCGTTACCTCACACAAAGACATAAATTACAAGTTACAAAGCAATTTTATGAATCTCTTTATGCTTCTCATTTTCAAACAGGTTCTGATGACATGCAGAATTTTCTAGACAGCTGTAATCTGCCTGTGCTGGATCAGGTGGATCGTACGACCCTTCATGCTAAGATAACGAATGAGGATATTGCTAAATCTATTGGCTTGCTGAAAAATGGGAAAAGTCCAGGCGAAGATGGGCTGGGAAATTAGTTTTATAAATATCAGAAAATAAAACTTGCTCCATACTTGCTTAAGTTATATAATTATGCGTACAGTGAGAAGTCTCTGCCACCAACACTTAACACTTAACTTACTAAAAAGTAAGGAAGTGGCTTTTTACAGACCTATCTCCTTATTAAACTCAGACCAGAAAATGTTGGCAAAAATATTGGCGAGTCGCCAGAGTTTAGTGATGAACAAACTGATGCACCCTGACCAGACTGTCTTTGTGCAGGGCAGACACTCCGCTAGCAACCTTCGGCGTTTGTGCAATGTTATTTATTCTCCCAAGATACAGAACAACTTGGTAAAACTCAGTTTAGATGCCGAAAAGGCTTTTGATCAAGTGGAATGGCCATACCTTTTTGCTGTCTTACAAAATGTTCAATTGGGTCAAGATTTTATTTCATGGATAAGACTACTGTAAAAAAAATTATTCTGCCAGAATTCTTACAAACCACACATTGTCTACCCAGTTTAAGCTTTGTAGAGACACTTCCACTCTCATTGGTGGAGAGGGTCATCTCAATAAGTGTTTTTTCTACCACAGGTTTTGTACATGTTTCAAAACATACCTGTTTTCTTGCCCAGATATTTAAAAAAAAATGGATGCCCTTATTATGCCATTTATATGGAATTACAAGTCACACATAATAATAATAAAAAAAGAACATCTCTGTAAGCACAAATCTATTGGAGGCCTGGCATTGCAAAACTACGATTTTTTTGGGGGGGTAAGTACATTGGCACCTGTTGCACAATGGACTCTCTCGACTTGCCTTTACCTTTGCGTACATGAAAGTATTTATTTAATTTCACTCAATATAGCCTCCAGGAGAGGACCGCAAATTTACATTTGGGGACCAGCGATGCCCTCCAGGCACTCTCGGCCTTTGCCTTTAGCTCTGCATACGTCCAAGAAATTTATTTAATTTCTCTCAATATGGGCAAATAAAGAGGAACACAAAATTTATGCTTTGCAAATTTTTATCTTAAATATTACATACTGATATTATTGTATTTACTATTATTATGATTTTTTTACGAGCTTGGTTTTATTTGGTGCCCGCACAGGCAGTTGATGCCTTATGTGCAGTGTGTGATAAGCGTATGCCGAGCGCCGTGTCTGAACCCACCCCCCTGGCAGACGCACATTATCCACAGCTCTTATGTATTTGCAAATAACGAAACACTTTGAGATGAAAACGTTGTCATTCTGTATGACCATTTCATCTAATCCCTCTTTTGTTCCGTCTTGTGATGATGGTGCTTTCAATTTATGGAGAGTATTGGGAAAAAGTAAACTAAAAGACCTGTACTCAGGGAAGACTGTTAAGTCTTTTCAGCAATTGCAGGAGAAATTTGGATTTCATTTCTTTAGATATCTTGAATTATGAAATTATGTTCGCTCTCATTTACCACAATTTGAGAAAGTCAAGTCAGATGTTTTGGATGGATGCTTGTATGAGAACCCCCCCCCCCCACACACACACACACACCGGCAATATGAAGGAATAGTGGGGAAAAACAAATTGGGAATAACCTATCTGGGGATGACTGGCAAGAGGCTTTACGAAGCATTGGTGCGCTTTCTGTAAATGCTGTAAATTATACATAGGCTACATAATTCAAGGAAGAAAATTAACAAAATATATCCTGATTGCTCCCCCGTTGTGACGTTTTTGGAATAACATTTTTTCTTTTTTAAAAGGTGTCCTAAAGGTCCAGATTAACCCAAGTCCAATACTGATTATTTTTGGGACTCCAAATGAAAAAGTTTTAAGGCTCGCACAAAAATGCTTGTTATCATATGCGCTGATCACTGCAAAGAAACTCATTTTGCAGCAGTGGAAGGGCAAAGATGTTCCTGTATTTCGAAAGTGGCTCACAGAGCTCACAAATACCGTACTCTTCATCTTGAACAAATTAGATACGCAATTAAGTCTCTCTCTCTCTCTATATACAGTGAGGAAAATAAGTATTTCACCCCCTGGTGATTTTGTGAGTTTGACCCTTTACAAAGAAAGGAACGGTCTATAATTTTCATGGTAGGTTCATCTTAACAGTGAGAGACAGAATATTAAAAAAAATCCCAGGAAATCACATTATATTAATTTTAAACATTTATTTGTCTTTTATTGAGGAAAATAAGTATTTCACCCCCTAGCAAAACATGACTCAGTACTTGGTGGAGAAACCCTTGTTGGCAAGCACAGCGGTCAGACGTTTCTTGTAGTTGGTCACCAAGTTTGCGCAGATCCCAGGAGGGATTGTGGCCCACTCCTCTTTGCAGATCCTCTCCAAATCCTGAAGATTTCGAGGTTGTTGCTTGGCAACTCGAAGCTTCAGCTCCCTCCACAAGTTCTCTATAGGATTAAGGTCTGGAGACTGACTAGGCCACTCCATAACCTTAATGTGCTTCTTCTTGAGCCACTCCTTTGTTGCCTTTGCTGTATGTTTTGGGTCATTGTCATGCTGAAACACCCATCCACGACCCATTTTCAATATCCTGGCTGAGGGAAGGAGGTTCTCACCCAAGATTTCCCGGTACATGGCCCCATTCATCCTCCCCTCGATCCGGTGAAGTCGTCCTGTACCCTTAGCAGAGAAACAGCCCCAAAACATAATGTTTCCACCACCATGCTTGACGGTGGGGATGGTGTTCTTGGGGTCAAAGTCAGCTTTTTTCGCCCTCCAAACACGGCGAGTCAAGTTGATGCCAAAGAGCTCGATTTTAGTCTCATCTGACCACAGCACTTTCTCCCAAGCCTCCTCTGAATCATCCAGGTGCTCATTGGCAAACTTCAGACGGGCCTGTACATGTGCCTTCTTGAGCAGGGGGACCTTGCGGGCACTACAGGATTTCAATCCATTACGGCGTAGTGTGTTACCAATGGTCATCTTGGTGACTGTGGTCCCAGCTGCCTTGATATCATCAACAAGCTCCTGCCGTGTAGTTCTGGGTTGTTTCCTCACCTTTCTCATGATCCGGTTCACTCCACGAGGTGAGATCTTGCGTGGAGCACCAGACCGAGGGAGATTGATGGTCAATTGGTGTGTCTTCCATTTTCTAACTATCGCACCAACAGTTGACTCCTTTTCACCCAGCTGCTTGCTAATGGTCTTGTAGCCCATTCCAGCCTTGTGCAGGTCTACAATCTTGTCCCTGACGTCCTTAGACAGCTCTTTGGTCTTGCCCATTGTGGAGAGGTTGGAATCTGATGCATTGATTGATTCTGTGAACAGGTGTGTTTTTATACAGGTAACGGGAACTTAATTAGGAATACCAATTAAGTAAGAGGACTAATGTGTGTGCCTCCTGGTCACATGACCGGTCTGTGGGAGCCAGAATTCTTGCTGGTTGGTAGGGGGTGAAATACTTATTTTCCTCAATAAAAGACAAATAAATGTTTAAAATTAATATAATGTGATTTCCTGGGATTTTTTAAAATATTCTGTCTCTCACTGTTAAGATGAACCTACCATGAAAATTATAGACCGTTCCTTTCTTTGTAAAGGGTCAAACTCACAAAATCACCAGGGGGTGAAATACTTATTTTCCTCACTGTATATATATATATATATTACGATTTATTTTAACTCTTTTATTGCCAAAAACGTTAAATGATGTTTAGTAAAAACCTACGGAGGGCCGCCAAGGACGTTAAAAGACGTTCACCAATTTTTTTTGGGGGGGAAACGGTGGAGGAAAGCCTTGGCCAGCTGTGCTGAAAGTATCAAGCAGATCTAGTTAGTCTAATGCCTATTTTTGGCCCCTAGATGGCAGCGATGACTCTCTTTGGACAAGATTGGGTAGGCGTCAGTAGAAGACGTGAGGCGGAGCTAGAGTGTTGAGGGGACAATGGCTGAGGAAGCCATAATGGCGACCGGTTGCAAGCAGCTCACGCTTGAGCATTTTTTTCAAAGACGAAAAGCATCGACCAATGCTAAAGAGCACATTGATGACGACGATGATGATGATGGTGACTCCGAGGTTGACGCCGAAGTTGGAAGCGTTGACGCGGCGGCTATGATCACGTCATAAAGCCTCACCGGTTAGCGATGTTAATGCCGAAAAACGCGGAGCACAACCGAGCACTTCTGCTCAGGCGGACGTTCAATCGGACGACGAAGAGTGCCCCGAGTCCAATGCATATTCATCGGAGTGGGTACAGTCTGATCACGGAGAAGACACTGGTTATGGACTACGATGCCACCATGACTGGAGCGGATAAGATGGATCAACCACCCGGTATAGAAGGACAATGAGGAAGCCAGACGTAACACCACTGTAATGTCACCGTATCATGATCCTGAAAGTAGACTTGATGGCAACATGGCCAAACACACACTGCGGTATATACTTGCTATTCCCCGGAAAAAAAAGCCAGCAAGAAAGTGTAGCGTCTGCACGCTAAGGGGCCATCGCAGTAAAACGAATCTGTTGTGCAAATCCTGCTGCGTCCACTTGCACGCAGGGGAGTGTTACAAAAAGAAAAACTGTATTTGAAACATCCACACAATTGTAAATAGTACCACGGTTGCACACATTTGTAAATAGTAAATAAATAGTGTTTTACAGAAGTAAAGCACTGTTTAGGTGTTTGTGGCATCATTCATGGAAAAAAAAGGGTCTCAAATTCACTAGAGTGCATGAAATAATATCGTTTCACAAAAAGCTTGATTTCTCCGTTTTTTGTTTCAAAACAGCGCATTTGGCTGAAACTAACCATTTTCTATTGTTGATTACTGAAAAACGGAATAAGGTAGAAACAAACTTTTTTTTCTGATGAAAGATGAGAGTCCAATCTTTCATTTGGTAGTATGTGTGTTTCCATAGTCCAAACACAAAATTTTCTGTGGACCTTGAAAGATGCTTAAATCGGCTGGCACTGACGGCATCCCTTTTCTGAAAACGTCTGGCAGTCAAAGAGTTAAGTATGAAATTGAAATAACATTACTACAGATTTAAGCCCCACTTAATTCCAATCAAACAACGCTCACTTCTGGTTTTGGTCATGCCCACTTCATGTTTAGGTCACGCCCATCCGAATACAGATACAGATCTTTTAGATGTTTGAACATATACAGATAGTGGTGTACTCGCTCATCGCTAGTATTTGACTTGTAGTATGGTGCATTTGATACGTGCATTCACTTCATAAGCCTGGTTTACATAGAGCCATGTATTCCGATTAGAATCAATCAGAACGGCCAAAACGGAATGAAAATGCTCCATATAAATACCTCAATCGGAATGAAAAGGCTAAATCTGAATGGAATTTCATTTGGTATCACGGGGGTGGTATATTCCTTTTGTCAATCCAAACGAGCGTCATGTATATACTTCATTCGGAATGGCGAGGCTGCGGTATGCGCATGCTCTTTCTTGACATAAATGTGTCATGACGTCATCGTTTGCACCCACTACAATGGCGGCGGCGCACCAGAGCTTGTCTGCGAGGGGAGTACTTGTTTTTAAGTACTTGAAACTTCTTTGGTGGACCCAAAGGCGAGGAGAAACATCAGGGAGAAAGGAATTGTGAACAAAAGGAGAAACTTTATCGGAACAAGTGGGGAAGGCTGGTTGCTGTGACGGGACTGAGCCAGAGGAGGCTGGTTGCCGTGACGGGACTGAGCGAGTGGAGGCTGGTTGTCGTGACGGGACTGAGCGAGAGGAGGCTGGTTGCCGTGACGGGACTGGCTTGACCGGGGTTGACTTGGCAGAACTTGGGAAGCTTGGCCTGACATGGAGAACTCAGCAGGAACGTGGAGAACTTAACTGTGACGAGGACGATTAGACTGAGACGTAGACAACTAGACTAAAACGTAGACAACTAGACTGAGACGAGTCTTAGCTCAGACATAACGAGACAGGGAAAACACTCAGAAGACACAAGACAAACACCAATCACAGAAAGACACAACAAACACACCAAAATAAACAAAACCCTAACCCATACAAAACCGATACGATACTTGACTTTGAGACGTCGGCAGCGGCATAGACGAAGAGGCCGAGGGCTGCGTCCGAGATGAAGAGACTTGAGGCTGCTGCAGCGGCAGAGATGAAGAGACTTGAGGCTGCTGCAGCGGCAGAGACTAAAGGTCCAGGGATGGCGGCAGAGGCGAAAGGTCGAGGGACGGTGGCAGCGGCACAAGCGAGGATGCTTGAGACTGAGGTTGCCATGGAGCCGGGACGGAAACTTGAGGCTGCCGGGACGGGGACTTGAGGCTGCCGTGGAGCCGGGACTGTCCATATGCCTGCAGCTGGGTCCTTGGTTGGTGGAATCATTCTGTCATGAAATCGTGCATGTTGGACAGGTTGGACCCAAAGTTGAGGAGACACATCAGAGAGACAAGAATAGTGAAAAAAGAAGGAGCTATAACGTGCTGGTCAGTGTGTGATTGACGTTTCTTTCCCTCTCGCTATTGGCCAATGCTGCGGAACTAAAAGGACGACGACGTAGATAGGTCACATTGTGCAACAAGACAAGCAAAAATTCTGACATGCTAGACTTTCGTTGTGATGGACGTGAACCGTCCCAGACAACAGGCGACCAATTGTTGAACAGGTCACACTAGACGTGTGACGCTACGTCAAGACAACTCAAAATAATTTACAACATCAGTGTCAAACTCAAGGCCCGCGGGCCACATCTTAGCTTAAAAGTTTTGAGTGTCTAAAAATAAATAACCCAAAATAAATTAAGAGCGTGCTTTGACAAAAAACTACATTTCGACTACGGTAGCCGCGGCAGTGTTTCCATCCATGCCAACGAGTGGAATTGAGATCCCAAAATGTCCAGAAGGAGAAAAGTTGATGCAGACGGAAAACTGTTTAAAGAAAGATGGGAAGGCGAATACTTGTTTGTGCTTCAAGGAGAAAGACCGGTATGTCTTTTGTGTTACGAGGCGGTGTCGGTTGTCAAAGAGTACAATCTGCGTCGACATTTTGACACCAAACACGAAGCTAAGTACGCTAAAGCTAGCCTTCAAGAAAAGCAACAAATTGCCCAAGAATTAAAAGGCAAACTGCGGTCACAGCAGTTTGTTCACGAAATCCACAGCCAAAAACGAGGCCGCAGTGAAAGCTAGCTTCATTGTGGCTGAAGAAATTGCCCACGCTTCCAAGTCTTTTTTAGAGGGAGCGTTTTTGAAGCAGTGCATACTGAAGGTCTGTGAGCAGGTGTGTCTCGACCAGTTACAGACTTTTAAAAATGTCAGTTTATCAAGAAACACCATCGTGGACTGAGTGAAGGAACTAGCAGAAAATCTTACAACACAGCTGGCCGAGGAGACACGCAGCTACACATCTTTTTTATTAGCTGTTGATGAAAGCACAAATAACACGGACACAGCGCAGTTATCAATTTTCATTAGAGGCGTAAAGTCGGACCTCTCTATCACTGAGGAGCTGTTGGATGTGGCTGCAATGCATGGGACCACGACGGGACAGGACATTTTTGATGCGGTGGAGAAGTCCGTAAGTAAAAATGCATTGCAGTGGTAAAACTTGGTGGGATTAACTACAGACGGTGCACCGGCAATGTGTGGAGGAAAAATGGGCTTGGTTGGATTTATGAAGGGGAAAATGCAAAAAATGAACTGTCACACGCCTCTAATAACGTATCATTGCATTATCCATCAAGAAGCTTTGTGTGGGAAGTTGCTGGGGATGGAGGACATTGTGACCACAGTCATGAAAACAGTGAACTTCATTCGGGCGCGTGGCCTAAATCACCATCAGTTCCAGCAGTTTTTGCTGATGATTGGCTCGGAACACGGGGATATGCCGTACCATACAGAGAGAGTGCGGTGACTGAGTAGGAGCAAAGTCCTCAAGCGATTTTTTTTTTTAGCTCAGGGAAGACATTGCTCTTTCTATGCAGAGTATAGGAAAACTCATGTCTGAACTATCAGATCCAAGGTGGCTGTGTGACTTTGCTGTGTTGTGTGACATAACCGACCATCACGCCCAGCTGAATCAGAAGCTGCACTTATGGATGTGGCAAGTGAAACAGGACAATCTTGTCCACTTTCCTGTTTGTCAGAGCATGACAGCCTCATTTCCCAAGACTTTTTCATGTGCTCAGTTGGCTACCAAACTGAGTTAAAGACCGAGTTTGATCTGCGCTTCTCTGACTTCAGAGCACAACAATCTAGCTTTGACATCTTTGCCAATCCTTTCACCACCGATGTCTGCACTGCACCCCAACACCTTCAGATGGAGCTAATTGAGCTTCAAAGCGACAGTGGCTTGAGAGCAAAGTTCCAGGATGCCGCAATCCAGGACTTTTACCGTCTGCTGCCCCCTGGTTTGATGCCACAGCTTCGAATTCATGCTGCCCGTGTTCTGTCCATGTTTGGGAGCACCTATCTGTGCGATCAGTTTTTTCCCATAATGAATCTGAACAAAAACAAGCACAGATCACACCTCACGGATGACAACCTCCATGCTGTTCTACGCATTGCCTCACAGCACAGGACCTAAAACCAGACATTGACACACTGGCAACGGGAAAATTGTGTCAGGCATCTGGTCAGAAAACACACAGGTAAGCATTTTTTTTTTTTTTACTTAATTAAAATAGAATAAAATGTAATTCAAACAAGAAGAAGAACAGTTAAACAGTGTGCAATTTGATGATTGTGCTTGCATTTCGTTTTGTGTTAATCATTTTCAGAACATGATCAATCGATAGTAGAGAGAGAATCCACTTGGTGTGTTCAAGGACAGGCAGCATCTCCTCATCAAAGACTAACCGAAAAACTTGACCAATATAGTTGTGAACTGAGTCACCCTTTATTTTGGTATTTTTAGTTGATTACATATTATTTATGTGTAGCTGCTATTGTAATTATTTAATTTTTGCAGGTCTTATGTGTGTATGCAGACAAATTGTTGTCATCAAATCATCAGTTGGCTGCAAGGCTGTGTGCAGCCTTTTTTTTGTAAAATGCTACATGTGTCATATATGTTCTTTGCAGCTCAGTTTTATGTTATTTTTCTTTATTCACTTGGGCAGTTTGATCCTTCATTAATGGAGTTATGTGGGTTTTCATAAGCTGACAAAATTTTAAAGGATTTATGTGTTTGAGCAACAAGCAAACATGTTTTCTATGCAACTGTAATTGTCACTTGAATAAGTTATAATAAATAATGAGTTATTTAACATTAAGTAGTTACATTTATTTACATTCGATTACATTTAGTTACATTTATAAGTTACATCTGGCCCTTTGAGGACAGCCATTATGCTGATGTGGCCCTCGGTGAGAATTAGTTTGACACCCCTGATTTACGACATACCCCGTTTGTTCGCGACACGGGCTTTTTTCTTGTAGTTTGACCAAGGCATTAGTGTGAGTTCATGTAATGTTTGTGAGGGAGCAGAGGCTACAGCGCCTCCTACCACACTGCAGGTTGTAGCAGCAGCAGCTCACGGTATCTTCAAGCTATTTTTTGAGTAGCTCTGTGAGGAAGAGCTGACTACACCAACTCCTGCCACACTGTAGAATGCAATCTATGGGCTATTTCCTGAGTAGCTCACCATCAAGTGCCTTTGAGGCAAAGGAACCTGGCCAAATCCATCTTTCTCAGTGGGGTAGCCAACAAACAGCACACGTCTGTGGTAGAGCCACCTGCAACAAATCTCTAAATGGGACATTGTTACGTGCCAGGTGGCACGCAAGTGATGTTAGGGAGCGAGTAGCACACATGTAGGAGGGAAGTGGTGGAAAAGGGGGCACACTGAACAAAACGGGTGGACAACACATGACAGAACACTATACCTCAAAACACAGAAACCAAACAAAATGGAGCCAATGCTCCCAAAGTCCCCTCTGTCAAAGTACCACCCAAGGACATACTGACTGTAGAATATAACCGATAGTTGTTATGACGAACACTCTAATGAATTGTGGATAATGAAACAAACAGGAAACGAACAATGGGGAACGGTAGAGATGGGACGTTTGACACTGAGACTCCGGAGCGTGTGTCAGCCGAGTGAGACAGACTGCTCGAAACAATGTATCAAAAGCCCCGATGAAACCTCCGTGATCACGTGCTGATGATGTATGGGGCTTCATTCGCGCTAATGAGATACCGGAAATTACGTAACTGATTCAATTGTTTTGGCGCGGTGTCAGCTGTTAAAAGGAGACACCAAAACAACCACTGCCTCCCCCGTAGTGATGGGATTTTCGGCTCTTTTGGGTGATCCGGTTCATTTGGATCGGCTCTGAAAAGAGCCGGCTCTTTTTGGCTCTCAAGCGGCTCTTTAAACTTTAGCTTTTCTTTTAAATATTTACGATAAATTTACGTGAAAAAGAGAGAGCGACATATGTAGAGAGGGAGAGGGGGTGAGGGAGACAGTAAGGAAATGACGGAGGGAGTCGGCTCTCATCATTCACTTCAACGAGCCGGCTCTTTGTACCGGCTCGTTCGCGAACGACCCATCACTACTCCCCCGCGCCCACAGCCTTTTGAGAGAAAACTAACTTGAGAGAGCTTTAGAATGGAGAATTCCAATGCAAGAAAACGATCTCGTGTTTGGCAACACTTTGACGTTGTGTCACCCACAAAGGTAAGATTTTAATTATTTGGCATAATATTAAATGGTATATTATCAGCATTATCATCATCATTGTAGTGTTGTATTTACTATTGTACAGTTTTGCTAAATGGCTCACCGCAACATTTGCAATAATAAATGCTTACAGAAAATGAATTAATATTACTGTATCACTTTTAATAATGTTAAAACTTTAAAGGATTTAAAGGTCGCTGGGAATCTTGGCTGTGTTACCTACATTTAAAAATATCACAGCCTGCAGTATGTCCATGGTAACCATAATAATATCTTGATTGCTTCAGTATTGCATAACAATCAGAGGTGAGGTACTTAAAGTATACATATATGATATGAAAAGTGGCACTATTGTTATGTTGTAATGAATGTAATGTTATGCTGCTGAAACTAAATTTCCCTATCTATCTTTACTTTGATTTATTAATCCAGTGCAAAAATGATTATCTGTCATATTTTTCTTTTCTAGATATTTGAAGGACAAACTGCTTCCCCGGACGGAGAAGCCACTACAATATTGGTTTCTCCACAAAACCACATACCCACATCTGTATCCAGTGGCTCTGCAGTACCTCTCAACACCAGCATCTTCAGTCCCCTGTGAGAGGATTTTCTCAAAGGCTGGTGAAATTGTCAGCCAGAGAACAAGCCGCTTGAAGCCGAACACAATAGAGCAAATATTGTTTTTGAATAAGAACTTATAAAACGAATAAATATAAAAAGTTGGGCACAAGCACAATTCCCTCATGTACATACTGGTATTTGCTTTATTTTCACTGTTGCACAAGCACAATTCAAGTCGTGTTCTTGTACTATCGGGTAAGTTTTCTTACTTATTTTATTCTAGTATTGTTAAAATATGAGGATTACTTTTAGGTCAGCAAGCTAGCTAAACCTCGTGCCCCAAGGCTAATAAGCTACTAACGGTGGTAACAGAGCCTGTGTAGCTAACGGTAGATCGATCGGTGTATTCTGTAACTAATCTTGTTATACTAGGTCCATGGATCATACGCACTGTGACAGGTGGGCCTGGGCATGAGAGTGCCGAACCACGTTTGTCCATGGTTCTGGCGGCCAGAACCGCATCATTCAGCGCAGTGAGAATGAACCTGCCCCTCTCGCTGTACGGCCTCGCGTCGCTACAGACAAATTAGACCTGGGTTAGTCCTGGGTTACATCTGGTTTAGTCCTGGTGCTGTCCTGGTTTAGACCTGGTTTGGACTAGGTTTAGTAGTGATTTATATCAGAAATACTTTTACTTTTTATTTATAAAGTACACTTTAAAGGCAGTACTTTCAGATCAGAGTCAGGAGCTGCTTTGCGTTGAGGCTACTGCAGTATTAAATTATTTTAATTATTTTTAAATGTAATAACCTGTATTTTACCTATAGCCTGTAATCTAGATGTTTTAAAAATAGTAGAATCAATAAATAATGATAAGAAATCATGACTTAAGTGTTTATTTTTGTCTTTGAAAGCATCCGTCATTGTTCTTTGTCCATCATAAAAAATATTTATGTCCCACTTTTTGCTTGTTAGAATCTGGTCACCCTAGCCATGGATGTAGTTAAGGTTATATGGCTGTAACTAGCAAGTTAATGCTACATTTTTGTCATAGTTTTTTCAAAACAAATACCTAATGCTATGTGTTTTCAATCAGTTCACCAGGTTTTTGCGCTCATATTGTGGGCTTTATGGACACCCTGGACCTGCACTGTGCAAGAAGTGATGACATTCCCCCACAAGCCTGCCTCAGCAGTGGCACAAAGCCAGGGATAAAAAAAAAAAATTGCTGGTCAACCTGTGAGCAGTGTGGTGGTAGCCAAGGCTAAAGTAAACCACAAGAGAAAACCCATCATGAGCAGCTGTATCCACAAGAAGTATGTTTTCTGTTTTAATCCTTCCATTTTACAGAAACACCATCAATCACTCTGTTCAGAATATATTCATGTGTACTGTTTGTTGCAGAAAAGCAATAGGGACAGAAATATATGATCAACTGAGGGAGATGTCAGATGCACCCATAAGCTACATTGCAGATGAAACCGCACCTGAGGTAGAAATTGGAGGCAAGAAATATGCAGTGGGGCCATTATACCACCTCCTCTTTGCAAGTAGCCACTGTGTATACGTTTCTCTAGGAGTGGGATGATACCACATTGTCTGACAATCTACTTGTCTGACATGGATCCTGTGAAGAGGGCAGATAAAAAAAACAGCACCATGAGGATCACAGGCAACTAGTGACTTCAAGGTATTTGTGCTTTTATAGTTTGAATAGCTCTGACTTTGTAACACTAGTGATATTAGCCTTTCGATTTTCAGCTCTGTGCAGTCTAATATTGCAAATGTGGATGGGTAGTCTGCTTTGTTGTTTTTTTTGGCATGTTTTGTGTAATGACATCTCTGTGAGGCCAAACTGCGAATTCACCTAATATATCAAACATAATGAATCCATGAATTGAAAATATTGCTTGCTCTTTGCATGTTTATATGAAATCTAAAGGAAAGTTTTGTTTGTTGCAGAGTTTCATTAAAACAAACAGCAACTGGCTACGGAGGGGCATTTCAGCAACTTGCCTATCATTTCGCTTTTAGTGTAAGGGCATATTTATTTGAGTGGTGTGTGGATCCTTTGGGATGCCAAATATTGGACACAGTTGGTTGAATCGTTCATATGTAAACCCAGTGCTGTATTCAAACATTTTAGGAATTTTACTGCTTTCAAGGAGTTCAGCTGAGTTTTCTTTTTAAGTGTGCTAATTTGTGCTTTCAGACTTTCTATTTCAGTTTCTTTTAAGGACAATTTCAATTTCATATTGTCATTTTCTTCTTCCGATTTCTTCTCCTCTTCAGTGCTCTGTCCCTGTGAAGTTGCTTAAAACAGTAGTCTTAACATTATGTGTATTTTAAAGAATATCCTGTATATATTTTTATGTTTTTATATTATCAACTGTCGTTTAGAGGTGCCGCTCAACTTTCTCAAATGTTTTGTATTTTTCCATGACATATGAAAACAGAAACTTAACCATGTTTATATGAAACGAAACTGAAACTTAACTGTAATAAAAGCGACGAGGTGGCCGGGGGAGGAGAGAGAGTCGGACGGAGCCGAGCGTGAGTTAAGGTCTCGTGTCTCCTCTCCTCTCCCAGCCGCGGTTGCATTAAGACAAACAAGCAGCTTCTGCCTCCTTTTTCCTTTGTGCACGGTCGGTAACTAAGGGGATCTGTAATATCAGACCCAACATTTAACTGGTGCCGAAACCTGGGACCCTCATCTGGACGGACGACCGCCGCCGAACCGAGGACACCGAGAATCTGTCGACAGCGTCTCCCCTTGCGGGACGGGTCTCTCCGCTCCGGCCCCGGCCGTTCGCCCGGACACCGGGTCCTGCGAACCAGACCGGCACCGAGGACTAACAGGTATTATGCTGTTTAATTATCACGATTTACACAAAAGTTTGAAAAAGGAACACTAAATATACTGAAGAAGTAACAGAAAAATAGAAAAGTGGGGAGTAAAAGCAAAGCGCTTGGGCGTTGGCCCGTGAAGAAGAAAAACCCATGGTATATATGATCCGGGCATCAAAGGGATCACGGTTTTATTAGATGAGATCCAAAATACTTTTATTGACTAGTTTTTAACTTGTTAAATAAAAGTGTAGTTTTCGGGTGCCCGGGTAGAGGAAATTAAACGTTGCCGTAAATACGTAATAATTTACACCTCCCCACTCATTGTTTACCAAAATATCTGTGTTCAAAATAACTAAGATTTATCAGGTCAGAACAGAACTGACTGCGATTAAAAATAATCGCCTAAAACACAAATCATGGTTTTAAATTAGAAAATGGTGCACCACAGAAAAGACTGAGTTTGTGTTTGTGTGTGTGTGTGTGGGTGTGTACTGTATGTGTTTGTGATAAGGAAAGGAGGGAGTAACTGCTGCCCGCTCCGGAGTAGAAACAATGGGCCAGTCATTGAGAAAAGAAATAGAACAACACCAGGATGTTAAGTTTATTGCAAGCTTTGACGCTAATGCATGCAAGTATCTGGAATCCTGGGTGACCAAGTATGATTTTAACCCGTCTTTGAGAGATGTCAGGAACAAAGAGGAAGTGGAGAAAAGTTTAGTGGAGAAAAGAGCAAAGAAGATTAAAAAGGGAAAGAATGTAGAAAAATTGGAAGCACAACTACGTGCTGTTGAAGTGTGGATAAAACAGTGTAAAATGAGGGCAGAAAGCATTTTGGAAAGTGAAAAAAGAAAAAAGGAAAAGACAGAAAGAAAAATGTACCAGATGAAGATAAGACCAACGGAAGAAACCGGCGCCAGACGAAGAGACAACGGAAATGCACCGGCTGAAGTGCGACAGCAAAATGATCCAGAAGAGGAAGTAAACGTCAACCAACAGCGGGAACCGCCTACCCCGTCTACCTCCTCCCCAAACTCCACCTCCACGAGTTTTGGGGACGGAGCCTCCCCTCCTATTGGAAGCCGTACAAGATCAAACAACGTCCTGGCTGCAACAACAAAATTATACCCAGACATCCAGCAGGTGGCAGCATATCCCATGGTAGCTGTAGCCAACCCAGCTTATGGAATGCCAAACCCTGGTCAACCCGCTCATCCACAGACCTTGCTGCTCTATCGCCCATGGACCGAAGAAGAAAAAGTAGCCGCATGCGCATCAGTTCCTCCCATTGAAGATAACGTTGAAAAATGGGCAGCTGCAATTAGAGAACTACATGGATCCTATCACCTCAATGGCAATGAATTACTAAGCGTCCTACGTCTGACCGCAGGACATCGAGTCGGAAGATTCCAAGGAGCCTTTGCTCCAGCCAACCAACGAGGCCAAGTCTACCAACCAGGCCAAGAACTAGACAACGCCCTAAATACTCTTTTAGAAAGAGCCATCGCAGTGTTCAAGAAACCACCTGATTTAACTAAAGTCCGCCAATGCCGCCAAGAACCTGAAGAAAGCGCACAAAAATATGTGGACCGCCTCCAAGACGTACTGAAACTACATGGTGGCATCGAAGAAAGCACTGAGGCACAAAGCACATACCAAACATTACTGCGGGCAACATTCCTGGATGGACTAGTGGACGGTACAGTCAATTTTATCAAGAAACATTACCACACCTGGAGAACTGCCCCGGTGAATGATCTCGTAGCTTGGGCCTCACACGCTGAAGACCTAAAAAGACAAAAAGCGCAATCATCAGTCTTCAATGCCATGCACACATTTTTTCAACATGCCTCTCCTCCACCTTCTGGACCAATTTACTACCAAAACCAACCCAATCGGGGTAGAGGACGTGGACGCGGAAGAGGAAGAGGCCGACCAGCCACCAGACAGGATGTGTGCTACAATTGTGGCAAGTACGGCCACTTCGCCCGAGATTGCCGCTCCAAACAAAAAATTGAGACCCCAAAATCTGACCACTGGGATCCAACCGAATGACGCGAGCAGGAAAGGTCAAGTGATGAAAACCCTGATGACACCAGAACGATCGTCGAGGTGCTTGACCTAACAGTCCTGTTTAGCCAGATGTCCTCTATTGACCCAGCAGTAAGAAAACTAGGCTTAGGGCCATTTACTACAACATTGAAATTCATTGTGGATTCAGGAGCACAATCCTCCGTGATCACTGATCTACCAACAGGTGTCAAATTGTCAAAAAGCACAATAATGGTCATAGGAGTGGGAGGTAGACCAGCCATCCATTACTTTACCGAACCACTGACCATTATTGATGAAGACGGAACAGAATACCCAGATCAAACTTTCGTTTACGTGCCTCGTTGTCCTGAAAACCTCATCGGACGAGATTTGATAAAAGCCATGAGCCTTGTATTAATGGTCGAAGGCTCCAGCATGGTCGTGACAAAAAGAGGACAAGAAACACCAATGCAGATGTTAGTACTAGAAGGAAAAGACAAACCACGCCCATTCTACAGTCTGGATCCGATCCAAAAAGGTCCAACATCAGTAATAAACAATCTGCAACAGATGCCAGAACAAATCCTACCAAATTCAAATTGGGTGCCCCAAACCACGTACCCACTTCACTCCACCATCCGCTTCGCCCCGAACAAAGAGGACAGAGACTTCTTTGATCAATGGTCCCGATTGACAACCATGCGGGCCCAAATAAAGGACCTAATTTGGGACGAACAGGCAGGATGGATGGCAGCCACAGTAATCTTTCCAGATTACATATATGCATTAACCACATATGAAGGCTTTGGCATTCCCTTCCACATTTCACTGGCAAAACCAACAGGCTGGAGATGGAAAGACATAGGATCAAAAATAAGAGATGTAACATGGTCCGAACAACGACTCCCGTGGACTCCATGTCAAGATGGAAGATTTAAACGCATCATGTCATCAGGAAACGTGGTCTGGAGGAAAAAACTAAACTGGGTGACAACATTTGTCCCCAGCACCCACCTAAGTACATGACATCCGGAGGAAACCACGATCCTGGCACTAAAAGACGCCATGGATCAAATACCACCTCAGCTGTGGTCAGCGTCAAAAACCGATGTGGGCCTAATGACCACAGCCACAGAAGTAACAATTGAACCAAGAACAAACTATCGCCCACGAATCAATCAATACCCAGTCAAACCTGATGCCAAAGAAGGAATCACACTAGTAATCATGAACATGGTAAAAGCTGGAGTGCTCATAGAAGCCCCCAAGGTAACTTGTAACACTCCAATCTTTCCAGTAAAGAAAGCAGACACCACGACCTGGCGAATGGTCCACGACTTAAGAGCCGTAAATCAGGCAGTAAAACAGAGAGCCCCCTGCGTCCCCGACCCCCACACTCTACTCAATGCGCTGAAGCCACAACAGAAATGGTTCACAGTAATTGATCTAAGCAACGCCTTCTTTTCCATCCCATTGCACGAGTCTGCCCGTCATTGGTTTGGTTTCACCTTTAATCAAAAGAAGTACACCTATACGAGACTACCCCAAGGCTATGCAGAGAGCCCCACCATTTTCTCTCAAGAAATCAACAACTGTCTGAGCCTCCATGAACACAGTGAAACCACTCAAATCTTGATTTACGTAGATGACATTCTCATCGCCAGTCCAACCAAAGAAGAAAATCAAGAAGAAGCAGTGAAACTGTGTCAACACCTGGCAAAGACAGGAAACAAAGCCTCACTGACCAAACTACAGTGGACTCAGACCGAAGTAGTTTTCTTAGGTCACATCATATCGGCAGAAGGAAGAAAACTAACCTCTGATCGGAAACAAGCTATCCTTGATGCCCCCAAACCAAAGACCAAAAGACAGATGATGGCCTTCCTAGGCCTAGTGAACTTTTGCCGTCTATGGGTTCTGGACTTCGAAATAACGCAACCACTGGTGGATTTAATTTACCAAGAAGACATCGCCCTGGCCGATCCCATCACATGGACGAAAAAAGCTAATGAGAAGTTCAATCAGATAAAACAGACCATCACAAGCACAGGCCCCTTGGGCCTACCCGACTACAAGAAACTGTTTACCCAAACAGTGGACTGCAAAGACGGATTCATGACATCCGTCCTACTCCAACAACATGGTACACAAATGCGACCAGTGGCCTACTACTCAAAGAAACTTGATGCTGTCGCCAGAGCCCTGCCCCAGTGTGTCCAAGCAGTGTGTGCCGCAGCAATGGCTGTCCAAGCATCCGCCGAATTGGTGTTGTTCCATCCCACCACTCTACTAGTAACACACTCAGTAGATGTTCTTTTGACTCAAACAAAGATGTCATTTCTCTCACCAGCAAGACATCTTGGCCTAACAGCTGTACTGTTGTCCCAACCCCATCTTACCATCAAGAGATGCAGCACTCTCAATCCTGCAAGTCTCCTCCCAGTGGAGACAGATGGGACACCACACAGTTGCACAAAAGCCACAGAGGAAATCTGCAAACCAAGAAGAGATTTGTTAGACACACCCTTACAAGAAGGAGAAGCAGTGTTTGTAGATGGTTCCTCAAGCAAAGATGAACTAGGCAACACCAACACAGGCTATGCAGTGGTCACACAACAAAAGACACTGAAGAGCGGACGATTAATAGGAAATCTGTCAGCACAAGCAGCAGAACTCATCGCGCTAACAGAAGCATGTAAATTATTCAAAGACAAAGCAGTAACAATTTGGACCGACAGCCAATATGCCCACTCGACATTGCACATCTTTGCCGCCATGTGGGCTCGACGAGGAATGAAAACATCAACAGGAAAACCTGTTCAACACGCCAAATTACTCACTGACCTTTTGGCCGCTGTACTGCTACCCTCCAAAATAGCAGTATGCAAATGCAAAGCTCACACCTCAGCAAAAGACGCCGTTTCTGTAGGAAATGCAAAAGCAGATTTGGCAGCCAAGCAAGCAGGCCAAGACAAAACAAAGATCGTCATGCTCGCCAACCACAAAGAAACACAACAACACAACAACATTCCAAAACAAGTACTAATTGACATGCAAAACAACGCTCCAGACAAAGAAAAAACACTATGGAAAATGATGAACATTGAACTCACCCCAGAAGGCCTCTACCACAAAGAAGACCGACCAGTCATCCCCCGCAGTCTGTTCCACGCAGTAGCCACATTGAGTCATGGGAAGTCCCATGTCTCAACAGGAGGGATGATATCTATGGTAGAACAGACAATGACAATACCACAGGGCTTACAAACCTATTTTAAAACTTTTTGTAGGTCATGTATGGTGTGTTGTCGTCACAATGCTCAGGGAAACTTAAGACCACAGAGAGGGAAATGCCCAGTGGGCTCCTACCCATTTGAAGTTTTACACATGGACTTTATTGAACTACACAGAAGTTGTCAGCACAAGTACTGTTTAGTGTTAGTAGACTCACTAACTAAATGTGTTGAACTTGTTCCTTCAAAACATCCAAACGCCCTCACAGTAGCTAAAGCTATTTGTAAACACATAATACCAGAACATGGCATTCCACGAGTCTTGTGGAGTGATAACGGTAGCCATTTTGTAAATACCATCGTTGACAATATGGCCATCCACTTAGGGATCACCCTAAAAAATCATTGTGCATATCATCCACAGAGCGCAGGCTTAGTTGAACGGACCAACGGTACTATTAAACTAAGACTCAAAAAGACCATGGAAGAAACCAAAAAAACATGGCCTGAGTGTTTATCTCTAGTAAAAACTTACATGAGAATAACGCCAAACCCACAAGGGATCACGTCCTTTGAGGCAGTAACAGGCAGACCCTTTGTGCTCCCCTTATGGGAAAATCAGCCATGGTCAGACAAAACAGGAGAGGCAGATCCACTGACTAAATGGTTATGTGACTTGTTTAAAGAACGGACTGTGTCAAGAGCAAATGATCTGCCCTCTACCTCTATTCCCCCTGCACAGGAAACGGTGACCCCGGGTGACCTGGTGTTGGTGAAGGTGATAAAAAGGAAAACATGGTCGAGCCCACGCTGGGACGGCCCATTCGTTGTTCTCCTGACCACACCCACCGCTCTCAAAATCGCTGAGAGAGAGACGTGGATCCACCAGGGTCACTGCAAAAAGGTCACCGAACTCAGATAAGGGATTACCCCCTGATTCTTGTCAAAAAGAAGAAGAACAAAGGAGAAGATGACCCTTTTTCAGACATTGTTTGGACTTTGATCATTATAATGTTTATCTTATTATGTGTTATTTGTTCCTGCTGTATTGTCCCAATGTCTAAGAGGTTAGTCGCCCGTATGTTCGTGGCCCAGATGTATCAATATAACTTACTACGCGTAGAGGATTATGTTGACACTGTGGAGACCGACACAAAAGTGTGACCCTCATCTTATTGTGTTTTCCTAACTTCAAATCCAGTTCCATTCTCAGACCAAGAGGTTCTCGTCACCGTGCGGTGGGGGAGTTATGGAATTTTTTCCCTTTAAGTTAAGGGTTTTCGCCATTTCCTGAGAATGGTTCAAATGTTGTGAATCTATTAATGAAGTAATACTGAGAAAACTTAATTGTTTTAGTATTTACTGATGTCCTTTTAAATCCACAACAGGAGGGAATGTGAAGTTGCTTAAAACAGTAGTCTTAACATTATGTGTATTTTAAAGAATATCCTGTATATATTTTTATGTTTTTATATTATCAACTGTCGTTTAGAGGCGCCGCTCAACTTTCTCAAATGTTTTGTATTTTTCCATGACATATGAAAACAGAAACTTAACCATGTTTATATGAAACGAAACTGAAACTTAACTGTAATAAAAGCGACGAGGTGGCCGGGGGAGGAGAGAGAGTCGGACGGAGCCGAGCGTGAGTTAAGGTCTCGCGTCTCCTCTCCTCTCCCAGCCGCGGTTGCATTAAGACAAACAAGCAGCTTCTGCCTCCTTTTTCCTTTGTGTACGGTCGGTAACTAAGGGGATCTGTAATATCAGACCCAACAGTCCCTCCTCAGGCTCATTTTCCAGTTGGCTTCCAGGAAGTAGGGGGGTGATTTTCTGTAAAAAAACAAAACAAAAAAAAACATGTTTGCATGTTAATGATAATAATTTATCGTTCTAATTTTTTACAGTTACCACTTGTTAGCCAAATTGGAGAGCCTGTCAGCCAACCTGATGACCTGCTCTACTTTTCTCTGCCATCCCAACCCACCAGCTTCTGTACAGTCCTGGATAAAAGTGCCATGCATCGTTACACCGAACTGAGCATTTCTTTGCCTGAGTCTATAGCTCTAGAACGGGAGAACAGAGCTCAAACAACTTGTGGTTCAATGCAAGGTCTGCCTGAATCACGTCATCCTCTTTCAAAAGAACCTGCTCTAGGAGAGCTGTCTATGAAAAACTTGCTACTCGCTTAAAGAGTGCATCATCAGTGTAAACGAAGGCCATGAAAAAAGGAATAGAACAAGAGCCTATAGCAGCCATACATTACTCCAAGCTCGCAGGTAATCTAGTGTATCCCTGTGGTTTTGTTGTAAATCCTAATGCTCCACAACTTGGGGCATCACCTGACCGCAGGGTGACAGAGAGAGGAGGTAGTGAAAGCTCAATCTATGGGTTTTTAGAAATTAAGTGCCCTTCTAAAAACAGCTTCACAGAATGCCCATACCTTTACAAGCAGGCAGATGGCAGCTATAATCTAAAAGACAGTCATGCCTACCATTATCAAACAACGGGGCAGCTTGGGCTCACAGGCATGTCATGGTGTGATTTTTTTGTTAAATGTGAAGAAGACTACCACCTAGAAAGAATACACTTTGATGTTCGAAAATGGGAACAAATGAAGATCAAACTTGATGCATTTTTCTTTGACTACTATATTACATGCATTTGAAATAAATAGGCACATTTATTTGTTCTGCATCTAGCATTTTTGCATGTTTTAATTTATGACCAGAGAATGAATGTACCAATAAAGGAACAGATCCCCTGTCTTAAACATCTTACTGCCTATTTTATCATTCAACACAATTCAGTAAAGGTAAATAGGATTTGGTAAACTATTCCATTCCAGTTAAGCCAATGTTAATTTGAAAAATGTGTATCACTCACCACTGTCAACCATATACTGTTCAGTCTCTGCTGCATCATCAGTGCTGGAGGTTTCAGCATCAGCAGCTGTGGACCTGGAGACATCCTGCACATGGACTCTGCATCTTGTACACATTTTTTGCAAATTAATATCATTAATCTTGAACCAGTGAGTTAGTTACTGTAGCAGATAAGTGCAATATCCACACATCCAATGGCAAATTTTATTCATTCATTGTCAATATACCTACTACTGTAGTGTCTAACTATAAGTCCAATACAAGCATACAATACTTATTCAACCTGACCACTGTACCACTGTGCCTACGATGCTCTTGACTAAGCTGTTCATATTTATTTTAATAATTTACTTGTATTTCAATTCAAATATTGTCATAACATTATATTAAGTCTACTGTTTTTTGGTGGCTTTCAACAGCCTCCTAGCTGCTCCCTTGTCTGGTTCAACACTTGCACAGGGTTGGGATACTCCGGAGACGGGTGTCCGTTCACAAAATGCTGCATGAAAAATTAAAACAAGATAAGCTCAAGGCACTTATTAGGACGCTATGTTTGCTAATATTGACGAAGCATTGTTTTAACGTTGGCTCCCAACATCAAGACTAATGCAACAGCTAACAGAAGACATTAAGTTAACTAACATTAATCACTGACTAAACAGGCTTAACTTAGATGGCAATGACATTCTAGTAATATATATTATTCATTAATAGTAACTACAATAACTTTGATATCCAGTTTTGTGACAGTTATTGCCCCAAAAGCAAAGTACTCTACAGCTACCTAGTTGGCCCGATAGAGTTAGCATAGTTGTACCTTAGAGCACACGTATGTATGCTTGTTTATTTTAGAGACATTTAACTGGGAGTGAAGCCTTCCACACTGTTTAATCCATTGAAGGCACTGCTCCAATTTTGTTTTCGGCTTTGGAAAGGGAAAGAACTGGACTCCCCCAGACAAACTCTTTGGGTACCTCATGTCCGATTTACATACTCCATAGGCACACTGCTTCACCATTTTGGAGGTCTGCAGCTTATTTATAGTTGTTCCTCTTCTTCTTTAAAGTTTTATGGTGGTTAGCATTCTCGTAAGCCACCAAATAGAATCAATCAAAGGCTATGGATGTCACCGAGAGCTGAGTACAGCTTGACGGACTATGTTTACATGGCAACGGTTGCTTGAATGTATGATTGGTCAATGCCTGTTTGGGGGGCGGAGTTTGCGAAAGGTCAATTAGGTTGTCGGCGCTGTCTCGAGGGACGTCGAAGTGCTGTTTCGCTTGAAATAGGTAAACTGGAATTAGTAGGATCCATGGATGACTCTGATTGGACAGTCGTAGGATACTCCAGCTCAGCTTCAAGTGGGTGTTGATCAGGCGCATTGGTCAGTTCATCCCTCACCGTTGGTTGCACAGGTTCTGGCAAGGTTGGCTCCTCTTCATCAGGAACTTCCACAGAAGTCTCATCTTTCACTTTCACGTAGATGGATCCGATATTATCCATGCTTTTTTTTTAATGTCAGACAATGAAGGTTAGGGACAGGATCAAATGTTCAGGATCAAAGGTACAAACGTATGTCTTAATTATACAGCACGCAGTGGGGATGCATATTTTGCATAATGTTCATGTTTCTGCATGCAGCAATTTGAGTAAAAAAGCCTACAACTTTGGCTGAAGCTGCAAGAAAGTAATGTTTTATCACTTGGTAAACACATAATACAAAACAAGTTCAGTCTGAATTGACACTTGAGATTTTGAAAAAATAATTGACTTTTCCTTGTCAGACACAGCATCCCAATTGGGCTCCATGCCAACCTGTCAGAAGGCGTCCCTGTATGTCAGAGCCTCCGACAGGCTTCTACACTCGTCAATGAGCGTGGCTTCTTTCATGGAAAGATGGGCTTCCGTCAGGCACTGGGACGACATCAGCTAAGTATGGAACAGGTACTATGAGAAGCATCACATTTATTTCAGTCATTCAACCAGAGTTTAATCTCCTAATTATCTCATGAGACAATATCTTCTTTCAGCAATGAAAAAAAAAATCCTTATACAGGTAGTCCTCAATTTACGAACACAATGGTTTCCGAGAGGTTGTTTGTAAGTCGAATTTGTTTGAAATCGAATCACATTAAATTTTGTTTCAAAATAAAATTTTATCAAATTATTTAAAAATAATAATAATAATCAAAATATGTAAAAATCCCGAAAATTAACAAATTAAATTATATAACTTATATATACTTTCTATACAGTGCATACATTTAAAAAAACATACATTAAACTAGAGCTGCAGCTATAAAGGGTCCTCGCAGCCCGGGCTACTTTGGGATACATGCAATTTGGGGTACTGGCACATTCAAAGCCAAATTTATTTGAAAATGCCATAAGCCTTTCCATATGGATGTTTTTTTGGGCATTTTTTAAGGCACATATATACACATCATTGTTAGTTTTACTCATAGCACAATATTGTTTTTATTGTCCATATAGGGCATCAAAAAGAAATGAATAAATAAAAAGTACATATGTATGGATAGGTCTGATGTCAGTGAACATTTTGAGTGGTGGAAAGTAAAAAAAAAAAATTCATAAATGACTTAGTTATCACTCTTACAAAAAGTATCCAAATTTTGGACAAAAAAAACGTATGTGTCGTAATTTATTTTTTGTCGACCCAAGGGCTAGGTAGTGCTATATTTATAATTGTCTTTCATGGAAAAGGAAATATGAAACACAAAATATGATGCCCCGCCCCTATCATATAGTGTTTCGAAAAGTCAAAAATAAATTGTGTAGGAGAAATGGGCAAAAGAATGCCCCCTGTAAATGTAGAAAAATCGGCAAAAGTGGGACATTCAAAAATTCGTAGCTCACTTTCTGTTCATTTTAGCATATGGGTCCAAGAGACTTTTTTGTAGGTCTTGCGCTCCCTCATATACCTAAAAATTTTCTAAAAATCGGGCTACAAAAGGGCTAAATAAATCGACTCACCTCATTGTCCGGTTTGATTCCCCACCGACGCTACCTTAGTCGACATCCATAATGTGGTTTGACAGAACATACATCCGGGCTGTCTGTGCCTCCTTTTCACCTCACCGCCCATCCACCTGCCAGTGTCGGTCGGTCTCCCTCTAGTACTCAGCCGCTGACCTACTTAGTTTACGCCGTCCCCTGCCTGGACCCGCGCCGACACCTCTCCACCTCCACCCGGACATCGTTTTCCAGCCCCGCCACAGATATATCCACCACGGGTCCCACCGGTTCTTCCACCATAATGAATCAACGCCTATGCAGTCTATCTGGTCCCATGTTCGCCGTCGCCCCCGTTCCACCTGCCGAGCTGTTGACAACAGCGTATGAGCTAGCCTAGCTCGACTGTTTAATGCCCCTACTAGCGCCAACACCACCTCCCTCAACTTTGGTCTTCTCAACATTTGCTCACTGTTGAGTAAGGGGCATCTTATTCATGATCTCATTATTGATCGTAAGCCTGACTTTTTTTGCTTGACGGAGACCTGGCAACAGCCTAACAACTTCTCTTAGCTGATTGAATCGCGCGGGTTTGTTTCGATCTCTTGTCCCCGCAATTCCGGCCGGGGCGCAGGTCTTGCGATAATTCACTGTGAGACTTTCAAAGTTTCGCCGGTGCCTGGGACTTCGTTTGAATCTGCAGTCTACAAACTGTCTGGTCCCACTCCAACCATCATTGCTACTGTGTGCCATCCTCCTAAATGCAATAGTGATTTTTTACATGACTTTGCTGCCTTTTTCACCAACCTATCCACACTCTCTCTCCTGACATAATCCTGCTGGGCGATTTCAGTATTCACATGGACAATGCCAATCTACCGCTTACCAAAGACTTTACTTCCTGTCTTTGGATGCAAGCAATTTGTCACTTCTCCTACACATTCCAAAGGCCATATTCTTGACTTAATCTGCTGCTTTTGTGTCACCCCCTTTGAACTTGCAACCGATGAACTTCCCATAACTGACCACTTTCTCCTCTCATTTACCATTTCACTTACTCTTTCCATCGCCAAAACTCCACGTATATAATATAAATACTGACGATCTCACTGCAATGATTGAATCCTCCTCTTCTCCCCAACATACACCGTTTCTCCAGCCCTGATGATCTGGTCACTCATTACAATTCTGGACTTCATAACATCTTGAATACCCTTGCTCCACTAAAAAAACGGCCTGTTTCTTTCTCGCTTTCTGCTCCTTAGTTTACCCCCGATCTCCGTCTCCTGAAATCAAAAGCTCGACAACTGGAACGCCTCTTCAGGAAAACCGGACTAACCATTCACAAAGAAATGTATGCTAATCACATCTGATATTATAAGGTCTCCATTACCAATGCCAAAACTAACTATAATTCCAAGATAATCACTGACAATAATGGAAATGCTAAGTCCCTCTTTGCTGTTTTCAACAATATCACCCATAACCAGGACTTCCTCCCTCCTCACTTATGCACAACCGCCTTCTGCAACTCCATCTTGTCTTTTTTACCATGATAAAATTAAGGACATTCATCACAATCTTGGGTCGAGCCATCAACCTACCTTTTCAGCCGACTTTCACCCATCCACACATTCATTTTCCTCCTTTCAACTCCCCTATCTCTCAGAAATAAAAAAAACATCATTCAGAAATCCAAGACATTCACCTCTCAACTGGACCCAGTCCCCACTCAACTTGTCAAAGCCTGCCTCCCCTCCCTTATCCCCCTTATTTCTGCCATCACCATCTTCATCATCCTGCCTCACCACTGGAACTGTATCAAAATCATTCAAAACTGCTGCCGTTACTCCCATCTTGAAAAAAACAAAACGGTGCTGACCCCACCAACTTTCAACAACTACCATCCTATCTCCAACCTTCCCTTTATATCCAAAATCTTTGAGAAATCAGTTGCAGCTCAACTCCATTCCCATTGAAGGCTTTATTTGATTACTTTATTAAGTGTAATCTTTTGCGTGTTCAAATAAATCAGAATTGAGATCTCATGAAGAAGTTTTCCTTGCAAGGATTTATTAAGAGCTCTTAAGACACAGGAAAAAAGCTTACATTCGAAAAGTGATGATAAGCTCCCAGTGTGTAGAAAATCCGCCTCTTACATTTGACAGAGAGATAGTGTTGAAAATAAGCAGGCACAAGATACTGACATGGTCATCTCAGCTCCCCACCAGCTTCGGAGAAATGATGTGGACAGGCTTTGACCTTGGACCTTCAGTTTTTACGACCAAATGACTAATGACAAGAGACTCTGACAATTTTTAAAACATAAACATTCTTATCTCAAGAGATGGTGAGAAGTAAGAGGTTCAAATGAAGTTCACAAAATCATTATCACATTGTTATTCATTTAACTACACATGGTTATATCACATCTATATACCTATAACTAAATTCCAAAACAGTAAAAATATAAATGGAAAAAGTTAAATGTCAACACCACTTATCCTCCAATCATCTGTATGAACAGTTCCAGTCCAGTTTCCGCCCACTGAAACGGCCCTCATCAAAATCACAAATGATCTTCTCATGGCATCTGATTCTGGACTCCTCACCATACTAATTCTTCTTGAACTGAGTGCGGCATTCAATACCATCAGTCACACCATTCTCCTCAACAGACTTTCTTCCATTGGCATCACCCACACTTTGTTGAACTGGTTTTCATCCTACCTCTCCTGCCGCACTCAGTTCATCCAACTCAAGTCCTTTAAATCTGTCCCCTCCCCTGTTACTTCAGGTGTGCCCCAGGGATCTGTCCTGGGGCCCCTCCTCTTCATCATCTACCTCCTCCCTCTCGGCAATATTTTCTGTAAATTTAACATTCAATTTCATTCTTATGCTGATGATACCCAACTTTACCTCTCCACCAACCCTTCTCCACTATACCACCTACCTCCCTTACAGACTGCATCTCTGAAATAAAAACCTGGTTCAGTCTAACTTTCCTGCAATTAAACAGTAGCAAAACTGAATTTCTACTCATTAAACTAAAACCACCCTCTCAAAAACAGCCAGTTTTTTAATCACTATTGACAACGCCTCTATTCCACCTCTCTTCCGCTCTTCTACCTCACCCCATTTTTTTCTTCTCAACTTACTGTACGGTGTCCTTGAGTGCTAAGAAAGGTGCCTTTAAATATAATGGGGACCTAAACATGTACGAAAACTCGGCAAACTTTGCACACACTTCAGGCCCGGCGAAAAATGGGATATTCTGAAGTTGCCTTTTTAGTGGAAGCCATATGCTAAAATGTACAGCAAGTGAGCTATGAATTTTAAAATTTTGGCCCATTTTTGCACATTCACAGTGGTGATACTTTTTTTCCCCCTTTGCCAAAAGTTTTCATCCGATTGACTTCAAACTTGGCATGTATCCTCTCAAGACCTGGGACAACAACTGGGGGAAAAATCTTGAGTTTTCGAAATAATATGACTGGGGCGGGGCATCAAACTTTCTCTTTAATATTTCCTTTGTCAGAAAAAAGGAAATGCTTAAAGTTGCATAAATATGCTTTACACATGACTGCCACCTCTGGACTAAAGTGTAAATGCAGCCTCCATGATGCTCATGCATGAGCCGCACAGGCCTGTACGAGCATAAGCGAACAGAAACTCCTCTGACTAGAGCAAGAGTCCACTATTTACAGACTAGCAAAGACTTCATTCTGATAGAATGATAATGAAAAGACAATGATAGAGCAATTTTGAATAGATTGCTTGTGCAGATAATCTAATTTTATACAGTGATATAGTTTAGTTGCTTGCAAGGAATTTATTATCTAGTAATATTCTAGGCCAGGGGTGGGCAAACTCGGTCCTCGTCTTGCAGTTTTAGAAGTTTCCCTCTAACAACACAAGCTGATTCCAGTCAACAGGATCGTTATCAGGCTTATGCAGAGCTTGCTGATGAGCTGATCATGTATCAGCTGTACTGGAGAAGGGAAACATCCAAAATCTGCAAGACTCTGGCGCTCGAGGACCGAGTATGCCCATCCCTGTTTTAGGCCATTATACTGTAGTTCAAATATACAAAAAGCTCGAATTTATTTGTTCCGCATAATACTTCAAATCAAGCAACCAAAAATGAAGTCTTTATTTCAAATGAATTCTTGAACGCATTGGAAACGTGTGAACGCTGAAGTTGCGAACAACAATGTGACGTCTCACAAGAATGCTACCAGCGACTTGATTGGTAGTCTCACCTTCTTATTTGTCTTTACACAACCGGCTAGTAGCTTGTTGGCTGCAGCCGACGCCGGAAACAAGAAACTATCCCCTGAGCCGAATTAGCACACGAAATATGGCTCTGAGTCTCTTCTCCCTGCAAGATGTGCGATGCGTACACTTACACTAAACACTCAGACACCAGAATGCAAACCAAGAATGTGCAATACAGGAACACACAACACAAGTTAGTTCACTACAATACTTATGTATCAGCCATACATGGATTATGTCCTCGAGATCACATTTACAACACTCATAAGCAATATTAGCTTTTGATTTCGACCTTCATTTGTCATCATTATTGTTTACATCTTACTTTGGCGTGTAGTTGTTATTATATGTTACTGTCACACCGCGGTGAGGGTGTCTTGTCATTTCCTGTTTTATGTTGAAAAGTCTGACTCCTCTCGTTTCAGGTCACTTGCCCTTCCTCGTGTGGTGTCTGTGTCAACCCTGATCCCTGATTGTGTCCACCTGTGCCCCATTACCCTCATGTGTTAAATAGTCTGCGTTCCCCCTTTCTTGTTCCGAAGTGTTTTCGTTTGAGCCACTGAAGCCTGCCATAGACCACAGCCTTGTTACCTTTTTGCCTTGTTGCCTTTATTGCCCTGTCTCGTGAGAGAACCTTTGTTTGTAATTGTTGTATAGCTTAGTTTTGTTTAGTCATAGAGTGATTTTGTTTTTGAATGTAGTTTGAACTTCCTCCCTTTTGGAGCGCTTTCAGTTAATTTTTGAATAGCCTTTATTTTCTCCCTTTCCACAAAGAGCTTTTGTTTTGTTAATTAAAAGCTGCTTAACCCTCCACCGCTTCCTCTGCGTCTGAGTCCAAAACAGCCTCGTTGTGTCAGAACACTTCGGCCAGCATGGACCCAGCAGAGCGAGAGCAATTGATCGCAGCTTTGCGGGCCCAGGAGGCCCGTCTACGCCGGCAAAAGGAGTTTCAGGCCGCCATGGCAACGCAAATGACCGAGCTTTCAGCTCAGATTCCGGGCTCTCGAAGTCGCACCCATAGCCCTCCGTCTGAGCCAGAGACTCAAGCTACTTTGCCGATCCCATCCGTGCCATATACCGGATCGGGGATCAAGCTAGCCTCTCCTGAGCGATTCTCTGGAGAGCCAGGACAATGCAAAGCCTTTTTAACAGACTGTGACATTCATTTTGAGTACTCCCCCCAGGCTTTTCCCACAGATCGTTCACGGGTGGCTTTCATGATTTCCCACCTGACTGGGAGAGCCAGAGCCTGGGCCACGGCAGAGTGGGCCCGCAGTTCCCCACTCTGCAGCTCCGTCTCGGAATTCCGAGCCGCTCTTCAGGGAGTATTTGACCCAGCCTGTTCCGACCGGGAAAAGGTCCGACAGCTGAGCAGCCTGATCCAAGGGAGGGACTCAGTGAGTAACTATGTCATACGCTTCCGCACTCTTGCGGCAGAGAGTGGCTGGAACACCACGGCGCTCTACGACGTTTTCCTCAAGGGACTGGCAACGTCCATCCAAGAGCTTCTCATCGCGGTCGATCTTCCACCGGATTTGGACTCTCTCATCGCCCTGGCCATACGGACGGATCATCGGCTGCAGGAGGTGACGCAGAGCCGCGATCGTCCGGGCCAGGACAATGGAGGGATCTCCGCGCTTCCCAACATCAGGTGTGTCAGCTCCTCTCGGATCCCTGTCAGTGCAGCGCCAACCAGCTCCCGCGCAACCAGAGGAGGAGCCCATGCAACTGGGCAGAGCGCGGATCTCGCTGGAAGAGAGACGGCGTCGACAGCAGGAGGGGCTGTGTTTCTACTGCGGGAATCGAGATCACCTCGTGGTCGCCTGCCCAGCCAAAAGGACCCAAATGGTGAGTCAAGTCACGACTCCAGCGGCGGTTCCACGAAAACTCACATCAGTGAGGATCAATTATCACACCACACGAACAGACCTCGATGCCCTGATAGATTCTGGAGCTGACGAGAGCCTAATTGACTGGGGGCTGGTGAGACATTTAGGAGCCAAGACTGAGCCGCTAATCAAGCCCATTAAGGCTAGGGCACTAAATGGAAGTGAATTATTCATTATTACACACATCACAGAACCCATTCAGCTCCAAGTCGGTAAACATAAGGAGCACCTAGTTTTTCACGTTTTTCAGTCTCTTTCACGGACCCTGGTCCTAGGGCACCCCTGGTTGTGTAAACACAATCCCCATGTAGACTGGGTAACTGGCGAAGTTTTGGGATGGGGAAAGAATTGTGAGAGCCATGGGATTGGTTCACCAAATCGAGAAGTAGACATCACCACGGTTGATCACATTTCTGTCAAATCCTTCACAGACGCAGAATACCCGAATTTGAGCATCGTTCCTCCATGCTACCATCACTTCCAGGAGATCTTCAGCAAGACCAAGGCCATGTCACTCCCACCCCATCGTGCCTATGACTGTGCCATAGAGCTGATTCCTGGTTCCACCATTCCCAAGGGACGCCTATGTTCTGTTTCAGGACCAGAGAAGGCGGCCCTTAGGGATTGCATCGAAACTTCCCTGAAGGTTGGGCTGATTCGTCCTTCCTCATCACCAGCGGGAGCAGGTTTCTTTTTTGTGGGGAAGAAGGATGGTTCCTTACGGCCATGTATAGACTATAGCATCCTTAATGACATTACGATAAAGAACCACTACCCTCTTCCTCTCATGTCCTCCGTCTTTGAAAATCTCCAACAAGCCACGATCTTTACTAAGTTGGACTTGCGCAATGCCTACCACCTCATTAGGATCCGAGAGGGGGATGAGTGGAAGACAGGGTTCAATACACCTAGTGGCCATTATGAATACCTGGTCATGCCTTTCGGACTCACTAACTCTCCTGCGGTTTTCCAGGCCATGATCAATGACGTTTTGAGAGATTTTCTGGACCAGTTTGTGTATGTTTATTTAGACGACATACTGGTATACTCGTCAGATCTAGCCACTCATCAGATCCATGTTTCCAAGGTTCTTCAAAGACTACTGGAGCACAAACTGTATGTCAAGGCCGAGAAATGCGTCTTTCATGCTGAAACCGTCTCTTTTCTGGGTTTTGTCATAGCCCCGGGAAGGGTTCAGATGGACCCGGCTAAAACTAGGGCCGTGACGGAGTGGCCCACTCCTGTTAGCCGCAAGAAGGTTCAGCAATTCCTCGGGTTCGCAAACTTCTACAGACGCTTCATCAGAGGGTTCAGCGCAATAGCTGCCCCTCTGCATGCCCTCACCTCCTCTCTGGTGAAGTTCAGTTGGCCACCGGCGGCTGAAGCCGCTTTTCAAGCACTCAAGAAACGATTTGTCACAGCTCCGATCCTCATAGTACCAGATCCACAGCGGCAATTCATGGTGGAAGTGGATGCGTCCAATGAGGGGATCGAAGCTGTCCTGTCTCAACGTGCAGAGAAGGATGGAAAGATGCACCCCTGCGCATTCTTATCACGACGACTATCCAAGGCCGAGCGGAACTATGACGTTGGGGACAAAGAGCTTCTGGCTGTCAAGCTTGCTCTGGAAGAGTGGAGGCACTGGCTTGAGGGGGCAAAGCACCCATTTGTGGTCTGGACCGATCACAAGAACCTGGAATACATCCGCAAAGCCAAGAGACTCAACTCACGCCAGGCCAGATGGAAACTGGTCTTCAACCGTTTTTCCTTCTCTCTCACTTACAGGCCGGTGTCTCGAAACGTCAAACCCAACGCCCTGTCCCGTCTCTACGACCCCGAGCCTGTAACTAAGGAACCAGAGACCATCCTTTCGCCGGACTGTGTGATTGGAGCCGTGACATGGCAAATCGAGAGGGAAGTGAAACAAGCCAACGGTGAGGCAACCCCACCAAAAGGATGCCCGGCGAATAGACTATTTGTTCCAGAGCAGCTACGCCCACAGGTGATCCATTGGGGTCACACCTCGCTTCTATCCTGTCATCCGGGAGTCCGGCGGACAATTTACGCCATCTCCCGGCGTTTCTGGTGGCCTTCCATGGAGCCGGAGGTCCGGAAGTACATCGAGGCCTGCTCGGTATGTGCTTGAAACAAGACATCCACCAGATCACGCATGGGTCTGCTACAGCCTCTTCCCATTCCTTCCAGACCATGGGCAGAAATTTCCCTGGATTTTGTCACTGGACTTCCTCTCTCCAAAGGAAAAACCACCGTTCTCACAGTAGTCGACCGTTTTTCAAAGATGGGCCGATTTTTAGCCTTGTCAAAGCTTCCCTCAGCCAAGGAAACGGCTGAGGTCATGATTAAACACGTTTGTTGATGATTAAACACGTTTGTTGTACCCTCAGGGTACCACCCTGAGGGTACAACTTGG
Source organism: Vanacampus margaritifer (assembly GCF_051991255.1). Classification (NCBI taxonomy): domain Eukaryota; kingdom Metazoa; phylum Chordata; class Actinopteri; order Syngnathiformes; family Syngnathidae; genus Vanacampus; species Vanacampus margaritifer. Next base: position 28,775,125 of record NC_135434.1, read on the forward strand.
TCCGTCGTTGCCATCGCGTCTGGGCAGCCGCTCGGCAGGTTCTGGAGCGCCAGAGGGACAGAGGCAAGCGAGCAGCAGATCGGAAGAGGAGACCGGCTCCAGTATACCAGCCGGGGAACAAAGTGTGGCTGTCAGCCAAACATCTTCACTTAAAGGTGCCATGCCAAAAGTTGGCGCCTCGGTTTATGGGCCCATACCCCATCTCAAAGGTGATCAACCCGGCCGCGGTCCGTCTTCGCCTGCCTCGGTCCCTGCGTGTTCACCCAACGTTCCACATAAGCCAAGTCAAGCCAGTCAGGGAGAGTTCTCCGGCTCCTACGCCCCCGCCGCCTCCTGTGATTGTGGATGGGGGGCCCGTCTACAAAGTAAAGCGATTGCTGGCCGTCCGCAAGCGGGGCCGGGGCAGGCAGTTCTTGGTGGACTGGGAGAGGTATGGGCCCGAGGAGAGACAATGGATACCTTCCCGCTTCATCATGGATGACTCTCTAATTAAAGACTTTTTTAGGGGTCATCCTGACCGGCCTGGGCTGTCAGGAGTCGGCCCTAGGGGGAGGGGTACTGTCACACCGCGCGCGGTGAGAGTGTCCTGTTTTATGTTGAAAAGTCTGACTCCTCTCGTTTCAGGTCACTTGCCCTTCCTCGTGTGGTGTCTGTCAACCCTGATCCTTGATTGTGTCCACCTGTGCCCCATTACCCTCATGTGTTAAATAGTCTGCGTTCCCCCTGTCTTGTGCCGAAGTGTTTTCGTTTGAGCCACTGAAGCCTGCCATAGACCACAGCCTTGTTACCTTTTTGCCTTGTTGCCTTTATTGCCCTGTCTCGTGAGAGAACCTTTGTTTGTAATTGTTGTATAGCTTAGTTTTGTTTAGTCATAGAGTGATTTTGTTTTTGAATGTAGTTTGAACTTCCTCCCTTTTGGAGCGCTTTCAGTTAATTTTTGAATAGCCTTTATTTTCTCCCTTTCCACAAAGAGCTTTTGTTTTGTTAATTAAGTCCACTATTTACAGACTAGCAAAGACTTCATTCTGATAGAATGATAATGAAAAGACAATGATAGAGCAATTTTGAATAGATTGCTTGCGCAGATAATCTAATTTTATACAGTGATATAGTGTAGTTGCTTGCAAGGAATTTATTATCTAGTAATATTCTAGGCCAGGGGTGGGCAAACTCGGTCCTCGAGGGCCGGCGTCTTGCAGTTTTAGAAGTTTCCCTCTAACAACACAAGCTGATTCCAGTCAACAGGATCGTTATCAGGCTTATGCAGAGCTTGCTGATGAGCTGATCATGTATCAGCTGTACTGGAGAAGGGAAACATCCAAAATCTGCAAGACTCTGGCGCTCGAGGACCGAGTATGCCCATCCCTGTTTTAGGCCATTATACTGTAGTTCAAATACACAAAAAGCTCGAATTTATTTGTTCCGCATAATACTTCAAATCAAGCAACCAAAATTGAAGTCTTTATTTCAAAAGCATTCTTGAACGCATTGGAAACGTGTGAACGCTGAAGTTGCGAACAACAATGTGACGTCTCACAAGAATGCTACCAGCGACTTGATTGGTAGTCTCACCTTCTTATTTGTCTTTACACAACCGGCTAGTAGCTTGTTGGCTGCAGCCGACGCCGGAAACAAGAAACTATCCCCTGAGCCGAATTAGCACACGAAATATGGCTCTGAGTCTCTTCTCCCTGCAAGATGTGCGATGCGTACACTTACACTAAACACTCAGACACCAGAATGCAAACCAAGAATGTGCAATACAGGAACACACAACACAAGTTAGTTCACTACAATACTTATGTATCAGCCATACATGGATTATGTCCTCGAGATCACATTTACAACACTCATAAGCAATATTAGCTTTTGATTTCGACCTTCATTTGTCATCATTATTGTTTACATCTTACTTTGGCGTGTAGTTGTTATTATATGTTACTGTCACACCGCGGTGAGGGTGTCTTGTCATTTCCTGTTTTATGTTGAAAAGTCTGACTCCTCTCGTTTCAGGTCACTTGCCCTTCCTCGTGTGGTGTCTGTGTCAACCCTGATCCCTGATTGTGTCCACCTGTGCCCCATTACCCTCATGTGTTAAATAGTCTGCGTTCCCCCTTTCTTGTTCCGAAGTGTTTTCGTTTGAGCCACTGAAGCCTGCCATAGACCACAGCCTTGTTACCTTTTTGCCTTGTTGCCTTTATTGCCCTGTCTCGTGAGAGAACCTTTGTTTGTAATTGTTGTATAGCTTAGTTTTGTTTAGTCATAGAGTGATTTTGTTTTTGAATGTAGTTTGAACTTCCTCCCTTTTGGAGCGCTTTCAGTTAATTTTTGAATAGCCTTTATTTTCTCCCTTTCCACAAAGAGCTTTTGTTTTGTTAATTAAAAGCTGCTTAACCCTCCACCGCTTCCTCTGCGTCTGAGTCCAAAACAGCCTCGTTGTGTCAGTTACCTTCTCAGTAGAAAGGAAGCCAACAGACACTGTCACTGCTCCGATGTTTACACAAGTCCTCCGTCTGCCTATCAAGCTCTATTTTGGCTCGTTTTGTCACTCTAGATAAAATTTGTTGTTTCTTCTCTTTTTTTGGGGAGGTGTGGTCTGTGCCGGAGTTCCAGCTGTGCTTGAATGCGTCCTTTTCTTACTCCCGGCAGATTCCATACTCATCAATGTAAAAGCTTGTAGTCGTGTTGTTTATCCCAAGCGTCTCGGGGAAAAAAATAATTGGAAATTCTACCCGGAGACGGACGGGAGTGTGCATGACGTCACATTCGAAGCGTATTCACCCCAAATGCCTCTATTTAGAAGAGGTTTATAGGCTTATCAATGCAGTTGCTGTAAACACGTTAAGGCTTGCTCTACACATCAGGGCATTGCTTCTTCATATAGATGTGTAAAAATCTGTTTTTAACATTTAAACTTGCTTATAAGTTTTGTTTGTGCTGGTACTGTTTTGCAGTTATTAGCAATATTTTTATATTAGGGTATACTCAAAACAGTGAAAAAGAAGTGGGCATACTTGATGTTGACTGAAATATGTGGGTATACCCTGGACTGTATATAGGCTACTGTATTTTGTATATACAGTAGTTAAGCTCATCAATGGGTGTTAAGTAGCATGGTTTAAAAACGGCTACAGTGGGTTCTCAAAAATAAAGCTCTTGTGAAATATTAATATACTGGTTAATAATAGCCCTTAGAGCAGAGGTGGGCAATCTCGGTCCTCGAGGGCCGTAGTCCTGCAGGTTTTGGAGGTTTCTCACTTCCAACGCAAGCTGATTCCAATCAACAGGCTCATTATCAGGCTTATGCAGAGCTTGCTGATGAGCTGATCATATATCAGCTGTGTTGGAGAAAGGCAACCTGCAAAACCTGCAGGACTTTGGCCCTCGATGCCCACCTCTGCCTTAGAGTAACTCATAAATGAGCCAACCCTCACCTACCCCCAAAAAAGGTGTTTTAAATGTTTTATTTAGTTTAAACCACTGCTCTACTCACCATATAAAAGTTGTCATGTTGGGATAGTTTTGTTTACAAAAATAAAATAAATAAATAAAAAATATTATTTTTCTCTACAAAACAAAGGTATCGGATCGAGACTCGGAATAGGCCGATCTTCAAAATGAGGTGACTCAGATTCCGACTAGGGTTAAAAAAAAATGTTATCGGGACATCCCTAGTATTTTGTGTATTTTTTTCCCACGACAGTCTTCTTTTTTTTTTTATGTTGAGGTGGAGCTAGAGCTGAGAGACCAGATCAGGCTTTTCAGAGAACTGACAGGTCACCTGCCTCATCATATGGATGGACATCAGCATGTTCATATACTGCAAGGTAAGTCAAATATAGGCATTGTTCGCATCTGTCTCTTGATCCCTTTTTGCAGTTAAAATTAAGTTGCCTCATCCACTAAAATTTTAGATGACGTACTGTTTTATAGCTGTAACCAGGGCCAGACTGGGACTTATTATCAGCCCTGGAGTTTCATGGCTCAGACTGGCCCATCCGATCGTCTTCAAGCTTGGCATGTTTCATCTTTGGATGTTTAAGATGGAAATTTATTGAAAATGTTTTATTTCATTGCATGCTACTACCGTGGTCATTCACTGTTTAAAACATTATCCTGTTTTAAGGGTTGAAACCTAGGTGAATGCTCATGAAACTGCACACACATAAGGCCTCATATAAACATTTAGATTTTAGAGGCCCAAGGTGGCCAGGGTTGCAAGGGCCTGCAGCTCTGGTTGCACACAGTTATTATTGCTACATTGTGATATAGTGAAACCTGAACGCTGATACCTCCGTTTTGTTAAGTCCCAAAATGATGCATACTCTGAGACATGACTTCTGGATTTGGAGCCAGAATAATTACACAGTTATGTGGACTATATTCTGGAATTGCTTAACAAAATAAGCCTTAGAGCTGAAGACAAGCATGTCACCCTCTTATACAGGGCAGACATTCATCAACTTTACTCGTATATCTCATTTGAGAGCTTTAGCACATCAGATCAGTGCTAGCTGCTAACTAGCAATTCAGGCTTCCATGTGCCTCAGGATCTCATAGCAGGAAAAGATGGTAGTCTGTGCAGAATCTATAGTCCAAATGGCAACTCCAATGTTGTGCTCTCTTCTTTAGACAAGTTAAGTAAACTAGCTGCAGTGCAGTGCATTTCTGGATGGTAAATTTATACATGGATGCGTCTGAGTGGCAAGAGAATTGAATTTCATATGATCTTTACAAGGTAATTTTGTACTTGACAAAAACAAATAGTGTGTTCACCAATGAAGTATTCAACATGCAGGGATGAATATGCATTAGGTCAGGGGTCCCCAACTAAATTGGCAAGAGGCCCACTAACCCAATCAGCCCAATTGACCGGGGTCCGGACATGAAAAACACCCAATAGCAATAATTTCATTTTCTGATTTTTTTTATTCAATTGTAAACATGTCAATTAATTGACAAAAACATACATTTCTTAAATAATTTGAACTTATGTTTAGTCTATTGTTCAAATATTTATTTCATTAAATTATTTGTTGTGCAAATAGTCAATTGTTAAATCTTCAAGGAAAGGTCCCCATCACTAGTTATGAATACAACAATTTCAACATTATTTCCTTGCTCTTTCAGCATTTCCTTTATGGCCAAATATATGTCCTCTCCTCTCATACTGTATGTGTTTTCAAAGCTGTGATACCCAAAATGTCGTCTATATATGTTTTATTTATAAATGTTGATTGATTTATCCGCAGCTCGCGCAATACACCGGGCACTTTGAATGGCGATGTCTATCTGGTGGTGAACATCCTCAGAGAGCAGGGGGGTATTCCATCAACGCAGCTAAAGAAAGCGAGGCTCATGCAAAAAAAGCGAGGCTGGAGTAAGCACCATCTCCGAATAAAGCGCCAAGTCGTTCCACTAACCCATTCCAGCCGCATCTAATCAAGGCTAACGTAAGACAGGCTTACATAGCCTGGCTTTGTACACACTCTCGGGGTAGACAAGAAGCGCTGATGGGTCGATAGGCGAAATTGCGATCAATTATGTCAAGACAGCAAAACGAGAGCAGTATTCTTCTCACTAACAGAACAAAAGTTATTGATGGAGCTTTATGAGGAATTCAAGACAGAAATCACCAAAAAGGCAATAGTGCAGCAATCAATAAGACGAGGGAAATATCATTGGCAAAAAAATTAATAAAAATAGCAGACAGACTAAATGCATAAGTTACAATTGTTTCATGTTAGATGTGTATTTCACATTAAGTGTTATTAATTCTCGATTTAATGTAAAACACTTCAAATTGACCTACATAGTCATTCTTCACTGTTACATTTTAACAGTAGCCAAAAGCGATCATGGCAACAAGTCGGCAAGTAGCCTATAACGATATATATATAAAAAAAATAAGACTAAATAGGTGACGAGCTGTAAATATGTTGCTCACCAATGTAGCCACCAGAAAAAAGACTGAGGCCACTGCCACAGGTGGGGGACCTCCTCCTGCTACATTCACATCAGCAGAAGATCTGGCGCTGAGCAGCAATCTAGGGTGGGCACTGATTGAGGGAATAGAGGGGGGAACCCTGACCCATGTGGGTGGGAAGACATTTTTTATGTGACTATTGTTTTTACCTTTAGCATTTATAATGATGATAATAATTATAAGGCATCTTGGAGTTACATTTGATGTGTGATTTGAAGACTTTTATATGAATTAGTTTAATTAAAGCGATTGATTTTGTAAACAGTGAAAGTGGTGAGATATGATTTTCATGGACTTTTTGTTTTTATTACATGAAATAATTGATGCAAGTCTGCCCACTAGGGTAGTGTGCTAAATTACATTTTATAAAAAATGTATGTGCCGAAATGTCATTAATCAAATACAATGTCATACAAAAGAAAATATACGATTTCAGGTGCTACACAAGCGCAGAAATACACGTTATGGAACAGTCTTTAGACGTTTTTTTGACACACAGCTAAATTAAGCTTGACAGTTAACCTGCTCCGGAGCAGGTTAGGTCTGCAGCATAAATTTCCATGGTTACTGAGTTGGCATTCACATAAACCACGTTGATGGAATGGAACAATGACTTAAAATGAGCCAGGTTTATTGAAATGAGCCAGCCTTTTCCAAAGCATAAATTACCAAGGTTACTGAGTGGAAATTTATATAACCCACCTTGATGGAACGGAAATCTGATTAAAAAAAATTAGCCGGGTTCAGTGAAATAAAATAGGCTTTTGCTTAATCCGGCTTGATGGAATACCCCTCAGCTCTGCTGCTACTGTTGTTGTTGTGAATAACAAGGGAATTTGACGGACCTTAAGTTGCTCTCCTTTCTCTTTCGGCCATTGCTTCCAAACATGCCTCGATCATTCCAGAGTCAGTAAAATGATTTTTGTGTTGCGGACAAACTCTACTGCACACGTAGTGAGCACTCGTAGGCAGATACACTGTGCTTGTAACGCTCGATGCCGGGAAAATTAAAGCATACGCCTCAGTCTATTCACTTTTCAGTGTCTACTTTTCTGACTTTTGACAATGCCATACTTCATCACATTTGTCATGAGAATGCGCGTACCCCGAAAAACAAAACAAAAGTTTGCGAGCCATTTGGTGACCCCTGTATTCGGTTATTGTTTTGAGTTTTGGCAGTTGAATAATTAACAAAGCTTTGAAATCAATGAAAAATAAATATTTACCTGTTTGAAAAGACACATAATTATCCAACATTTTACGGTAAGAATGAAAATCGTCTCATCCGTGACTCTTCTGTTCTCGGAGGGTTTTAGGAGTGACCTTCTAACAGTTTCGGATACAGCGCTCGCCGTTGTTACACTATCACAATTGTAACCAAACGTGATTAGGTATAGGTGCAATGCTGTTCATATAACAGTTTTCATATTGTCAGAGGTTTTAGTGTGGAAACTCCTAATTCACGGAAACCTCTGAATACTGTTTATCTTAACCTTTGGGTCACCACAACCACAACACTTCCAATGCCTCATTGGTATAGATGCTTGTCTGTGAAATAATGCTGGCTGATGAAATTATTCATTATCTGTGTTGCAGGGGTACGTGAGGTGTTTGCACAGGTCCTGTCAGATTACAGAATTCCATATACTCGTGTTCCAGTGGAGCTAGGTCTACACACCTGCCAGTGGCTACCAGCACATCTCAAAAGATTCTACGCACAGGTGGAGAAAGATGCTCTAGACTCCATCCCTGTCTTCAGGCGTTATGGAATAAGGTGTGTATGGATGAGCTTTTAATTTAGGGGTGCATGACTCCTCGAGACATGAAAGATCAACTCATGTATGTGTCCTTTGCTTCATTATATTCTTGTCATCTAACATGAACCACATGCGCGTGAATAACTACTAATAATAATTACTACACTGCAAGGTTACTTTAGTTAACTAAAATTCAAAAAACAATTTTGTTAACGAAATAAAATAAAAACGAAAATGCTTTTTAAAAAACAAAAACTAACTGAAACTCCATTTTATGTTTACAAAACTAACTAAAACTAACTATAATTATAGCAAAAATGTCCTTTGTCTTTGGTAATTAATTTAATGCATGAGCCTTTGGGGATAATTTATTTTGATATTAACCGGAATAAGGACATTTGAAAGTGTGTCACACAAAAGTGGCGTCATCTAGCAGCAGCCAATAGAAAAGCAGCTTCAGATGACGTTGCTCCCATGGTGTTTTTTAAATATTGCGCACAAGTAATACACATTTTTTTTTGTTTTAACTAAAACTAATACTAAAACTAACTAAAACTAAGCATTTGTCAGGTCGCGGGGGCAGCAGCTTTAGCAGGGAAGCCCAGACTTCCCTCTCACCAACCACTTCAACCAGCTGCTCCGGCGGGATCCCAAGGTGTTCCCAGGCCAGCCGAGAGACTCTCCAGTGTGTCCTGGGTCGTCCCCACGGCCTCCTGCCGGTGGGACATGCCCGGAACACTTCTCCAGGGAGGTGTCCAGGAGGCATCCGAACCAGGTGCCCAAGCAACCTCAACAGGCTCCTCTCAATGTGGAGGAGCAGCGGCTCTACTCTGAGGCCCTACTGGATGACCAAGCTTCTCACCCTCTTCTCTAAGGGAGAGCGAGGACACCCTGTGAAGAAAACTCATTTCGGCCGCTTGTATCCAGAATCTTTTTCTTTTGGTCACCTTCATGGTGAGGGTAGGAACAAATCAAGAGCTTTGCCTTCCGGCTCAGCTCCTTCTTCACCACAAGGGACCGATACAGATTGCCAGTAGCTCCCGGTTCCCAACATCATAATTGGCCTCAGCGGAACTCAGTCGTCGGGAGAAGAAGGTGCAGGGGTGGAGCTTCTGGTCGACTCATCGACTATATTTCTATATAAAACGGCGGTAAAAGTTGTCAAAGCCCAAAAACCGTTGCAACTGTTTCTGAGTCTCTCCCTCTCTCTCTCCCTATATATATATATATATATATATATATATATATATTATATATAAATCCCATCTGCGCCACTGGCCCCTAATAACTTCTTGCTGCCAAAAGAAGCGCAACCATCAAACATACTCCACTCCATAATTGGTCCACGTGAAAGATAAAACACAACATAAGAAAAATGTCAAAAACAACAAAAAACGGCACAGCTCGTGAAGAACCCCTGAAGATGGCTGACAACTCACGGCGCAAAATAAAATGTGTAAGGAAAAAAAGAACGCTGGTAGAGGAAGTGGGATTGATTGGAAAAAGTAGGGTATAGAAATAGTATGACTGACATTTTAGAAATATTAATAGGACCGATCATAGAAATAGGTAAATAACTCCATCTGTCCTGCATTTCTATCATGTTTGTGACTAATGGGTCATAGTTAGCAAATAATTTTTATAATATTTTCAACAACATGAGGAATTTTCATTCCTAAATATGTACACCTATCTGTGGCCAAAGTTAACTGTATGAATCATTGACTCTGCTCGTCCCTCTGCATTAAGTATTTTCCAGATGCTTCAGACAAAGAACAGTTTTTGCACTAATATGCGCATGCTGGGATCAGACTGATACCAGAATTCAGTTGATTAGGAGGGTATTGGCAATACAGTAACTTGGACTTCTAAACAGTATGACTAATGATGTAGTCAACCCCTTTCAATATCCACAGGTGGCCTGAAGTGTACCTGGGATTGACCACAGGAGGCCAGAACATGTCTATCTCCAACCTTCAGAGGGCTCTAAGTCATGTCTTCAGTATGTCCTCCTGCATTGCATCCAGTTCTGAAGAGCGGGTGGTCACAGCAGAACTCATGGTCCACCCAGGTTACCCCAGTCTCCCACAAAATGGTGGCTGTGGAGAAGGACCAGATGAGTTCTCCCAGTCAGATGACCGGCAACATGAGCTCAGCGTGCTCACCGACTTGTCCTTGCTTGCCATGTATCGCCAGGAAAGAGTGCAGCTCTGTGCTTTTAAAGACCTTGGAGAAAATATTATGTCTTCATTATGAATATGTGAATTAGAGAGCCACATCACATGAATTTGTCGGTGAAGTTAACTTTTTACTGTTGCATTCAGTTACATGGACTATCTTATAGTTCACAAAATGTTCAAAATGACCTTAAAATTAGAATGTTACAAGGTTCGAAACAATTTTTGTTGTTTGTGGAGCAATTTTGTGAATCAATGACTCCATTTTAGAAGCAACTTTCTAACTATATTGAGCTTCTTTTTTTTCATCTTGGTGAGCTGAAGCAAGGGTTTTTATTAAAAATGAAAACTATGACAACATAATGAATGAACAATTGGGTTCCTTTTTATAGAATCAGCAGTTATATTGAGACAGCACGGAAAATCTCCCACGCGTCACTCGAAAGAATTCGTAAAGGGTGTGTCCATTGTTCCGGCTGACGTGACCCTCATGTATAAGGGAGGAGCGTAGCCGGAAACGTGTCTCTTTGAACCTTCTCGCTCTGTCACTCGCGGCGGTGTTTACCGCTGTTCTTCTTCTCCGTATCCGTCGCTGGTGGCCTGTGATCGTGTTGATCGGGGCAGCGGGGTTTCCCGTGCCCCTTGGCTGCGACTTGGTTGCATGATTCCGCTCCTCATCGCTGAGTGAGACTTCAAGTTCGTGAGTACTTATGGTGGGAGTCAGCGACTGTTGACGTCTTGCCTACGATTGCTTGGCTTGTTTTAAAACTCGCTAGTATGATATGGTTATGCGTATGTCATTCTGCCTGGCAGTTTGAGCTTCGTGACGCAAGGTTTTAAGTCTCTCCTTAATTTTCTTCAGCTCACTCGTATTTTGGTTCATGTTTGTCAAATTTACTTAGTGAATTTGTTTTGTTACGTAACGTATTAGTACGCAGACTGTTCTTTTAACGAACCCTGCAGGCATGGTCAGATTTTTTGTATAAAATATTTAAATAATGTTGAGTTGAGTTATACCCAAATCTACAATGCTGACATTGAAAATAATGGACTTGAACAAAAAGAATGATAATATTGTCATTCATTCTTGAACAAAAGTTGTTGATTTAAGAAAAACTTTTTTTATGGGTGTAAAAATACAGGGTGTGCAGAATTATTAGGCTGCTTTCAGTGCAAATCAAACACACATGCAGCTCTCTCTCACACACTCTCTTACACACACACACACACTGTTCAGTAAATATTCATACACATACACTTTCTGAGTTTATAAAAAACTTGTTAGAGAAATAGTTCTTACTTTTGTGATTAAAAGCACCGATTTGAATTTCAATTAGGCTGTTTTGCCAATAGTTTTCAAATAAACAAAAATTCGCGCAACTTTTGATCAATCCATATCAATTTCACACTTTATTTGATCATTTATTTTAAGTGTGAAATTGAAAAAAAAATTCTACCGAATCGATATAAGCCCCACTTATTTCCGATCAAACCACGCCCACTTCCTTTTTAGCCCACGCCCCCTCCGAATACAGCTCCAGATCATTTAGATGGTTGAACAGATACAGATAGTGGTGTACTCGCTCATCCCTAATAATTAGTATATAATACATAGTGTCACATGATACCTTTAAAACCTTCATAACGTTTTTTGTTTTTTTTACGGCCAAAATTTGGTTCACTGTTGGAAGTTTGATATCTAAGTCATTTCTGAATATATTTTTTTTATTTGTGACCACTCAAAATGTTCAGTGGCATCAGACCAATCCATATATATATAGTTTTATTCATTTGTTTTTGTCCATCCATCCATCATCTACCTCTTATAGCGGTGTTTTGTTATTGGACTTCTGTGCTCACCATGGACTGTGTATAATGAATACCATGTTCAAACACAAGGGTGTCCATATGTGCACTTGGCACCAGGAAACCCTAGGCCGCAGTTCGATGATCGACTTTGTAGTCGTGTCATCGGATTTGCGGCCGCATGTATTGGACACTCGAGTGAAAAGAGGGGCGTAGCTGTCAACTGATCACCACCTGGTAGTGTGTTGGCTCCGATGACGGGGTAAGATGCTGGTGTGACCTGGCAGACCCAAACGTATTGTGAGGGTCTGCTGGGAACGTCTGACAGAATCCCCTGTCAGAACGAGTTTCAACACCCACCTCCGGCAAAACTTCTCCCTTGTCCCGAGGGAGGCGGGTGACATTGTTCCGCGCCTCCATTGTTGAGGCGGCTGATCAGAGCTGGACCTAAGGTGGTTGGTGCCTGTCGTGGCGGCAATCCTCTAGCCCGCTGGTGTCCACCAGTGGTAAGGGATACCATCAAGCTGAAAAAAGAGTCCTTTTGGGCCTTTTTGGCCTGCGGGACTCCAGAGGCAGCTGACAGGAACCGGTTGGCCAAGCGGAATGCAGCTTCGGCAGTCGCTGAGGCAAAAACTCGGACATGGGAGGAATTCGGTGAGGCCATGGTAAGCGACTTCTGGACGGCTGCGAAAAAATTCTGGTCCACCATCCGGCTTCTCAGGAGAGGAAAGCAGTGCACCATTAAAACTGTGTATAATGAGATGGGGTGCTATTGACTTCGACTCGGGACATCGTGAATCGGTGGGGAGAATACTTTGAAGACCTCCTCAATTCCACAGACATGTCTTCCTTTGAGAAAGCAGGGTGCCTTTTTATCATGCCGCTGTGACATGCTAATAAGGTTAAAGAGCCTCCTAGTATTGTTAGTAGAATGACAACCTTTAATGAAGCCTGTTGGATCGCTATGAATTATTGTCGAGATTACTGTTTCTAGTCTAGATGCGAAGGCTTTAGCAATAGTTTTAACGTCAGTGTTAATTTGTGATATCGAATGGTAACTTGACGTAAGAGTGGGGTCTTTTTCTGGCTTTAATAAAAGTTTAATTGCTGCTTTGTTCATGTGTGGACATATGTAACCATTAGTTTTAATTTCTGTTACTATTAAGAATAATGGAGTAAAAATATGGCCGGATAACCAGCTGCTGAGGAATGCCTCAATATGTTCAGGGTTAGGCTTGTTAGTTTCTGAGTATAGGTTGTGATAATAGCTATACAAAACATGATTCATTTCTTCTGGTGATTGCATGCACTCACCAGTTGTCCCTTTAATAGCCGTTATAAGAGATTTTTCCCGATTGGTTTGCAAGAAATTTACCTGATTTGTTGTTCTATTCAAAGTTGTTGTATTTCAATTGTTTTATTACAAACTCCGTATTTTTGAATAACATCGTCTAACTGTATTTTTGTATTTTGTAAGTCAGTCCATATTTATTTTTGGGGGTTTATTGCATATTCATCCGTCAGTTGTTTAATTTTATCTTCCAGGTCTTTTTCTAATTTTTTATCTGTTTTGATCTGTTTCTTTTTATAAGGTGAATATGATATAATTTTACCTCTACCGCTTCCCCAGCTTCCCAGTGAAGAGATGGAAATAAGTTTGGAGAGTCATTTATTTCCAGAAAGTCTGGCCACTCTCTTCTTATAATTTTGTCAAACTCTGCAGTGAGATGTTAAAACGCCATGTCGGGGTGGTTTAAAGGTGTAATCAACTTGTAGGGTGCAGGAGACTGGTGCATGGTCGCTAATAATAATAGGATGTATTGTTATACCAATTTTATCAGCGATAGAATTATTTGTAAGGAAAAATTAAATTCTTGAAAAAGACCGGTACACCGTGGAAAAGAAGGTAAATTCCTTCTTAGTCGGGTTTTTAAGTCTCCAGCTGTCGACGAGGCCAAAGTCATCCATATATTCCCCTATTATTTTGGGGGATTGTAATCGCCTGTACATGTCGTATTATTAAAACAATCTATTAATGGATTTAAGACTGTGTTAAAGTCTCCTCCAATAATAATAGTAGAGTTCAAATTTATTTTGTATATCAATGACATTTGTAAGGTATCTGATGTTCTGAAACTGGTTTTGTTTGTGGATGACGCCAATATTTTTTGTTCTGGGGAAAATTTAAATGCGTTATTGAATGAAATCACTGATGGAATGAAAATCTGGTCTGACAGAAACAAATTATCATTAAATTTACATAAAACAAAATTCATGTTGAATTGCAGAACAAATGTACAAATGCAAATAAAGATTGAGGGCATAACCTTGCAGATTGACAATGTTCAAGAAAATAAATTTTTGGGTGTCATAATAGATGAGAAAATTATTTGGAAGCCACACATTAAACCAAATTAAAGTCAAATGGATACGTGATTACAATTTTCTCCGCATTTTGTATTGTTCCATAATTCTGCCTTATTTTAGTTACTGCGCTAAAAATTGGGGTAATAATTACACACGTTCAATCAGTTCATTAATAACTTTACAAAAAAGGGCAATAAGAATCATACATAAGGTTGGGTATCTGGATCATACGCACTCACTATTTTTACAGTCAATTTTTTTTTAATATTGTGAGTTTTCAGACAGCACAGTTTACGTATAAAGTTAAAAATAATATGTTACCACAAAATATTCACCAAAATTTTAAAGAGAAAGATGGGGGTTATAAATTAAGAGGGAAATACAATCTAAAAATTAACATTATTCAAACAAACAGGAGAAGGTTCTGTATACCATTCTATGGGGTGAAATTATGGAACAGTCTATGTAAGAACTTAAAACAATGAACAAATATAAATCAATTTAAAACTAAATATAAAAGTTTTGTATTTACGAGATACAGAGGGAATGGGAGGAGGGTAGACAAATACTAAGTGATTAGGAGTGTTGCCGATTTGTTGACTACATATTTATGTTTACTATGCTTCGGGTCTTGCGCTTTGTTATTGTCTAGGTTGTACTTACTATCTTTTCTGTGGATTTATAATGATGAGTTCTCTGAGTATTTATTTTATGTTTTTTTTATTATTATTATGTCCGTCTTCTTCCGCTTATCCGGGGTCGGGTCGCGGGGCAGCAGCTTTAGCAGGGAAGCCCAGACTTCCCTCTCCCCAGCCACTTCAGCCAGCTCATCCGACGGGACCCCAAGGCGCTCCCAGGACAGCCGAGAGACATAGTCTCTCCAGCGTGTCCTGGGTCGTCCCCGGGGCCTCCTGCCGGTAGGACATGCCCGGAACACCTCCCCAGGGAGGCGTCCAGGAGGCATCCGAACCAGATGCCCGAGCCACCTCAACTGGTTCCTCTCAACGTGGAGGAGCAGCGACTCGACGCTGAGTCCCTCTCGGATGACCGAGCTTCTCACCCTACCTCTAAGGGAGAGCCCGGCTACCCTGCGGAGGAAACTCATTTCGGCCACTTGTATCCGGGATCTTGTTCTTTCGGTCACGACCCACAGCTCGTGACCATAGGTGAGGGTAGGAACGTAGATCGACCGGTAAATCGAGAGCTTTGCCTTTCGGCTCAGCTCCTTCTTCACCACAACGGACCGATACAGCGTCCACATCACTGCAGACGCTGCACCGATCCGCCTGTCGATCTCCCGCTCTAAACTACCCTCACTCGTGAACAAGACCCCAAGATACTTGAACTCCTCCACTTGGGGCAGGACCTCCTCCCCGACCCGGAGAGGGCACTCCACCCTTTTCCGACTGAGGACCATGGTCTCGGATTTGGAGGTGCTGATCCTCATCCCAACCGCTTCACACTCGGCTGCGAACCGCTCCAGTGAGAGCTGGAGGTCACGGCTTGAAGAAGCCAACAGCACCACATCATCTGCAAAAAGCAGAGATGCAATGCTGAGGCCACCAAACCGGACCCCCTCAACGCCTCGGCTACGCCTAAAAATTCTGTCCATAAAAGTTATGAACAGAATCGGTGACAAAGGCCAACCCTCACCGGAAACAAATTCGACTTACTGCCGGCAATGCGGACCAGACTCTGACATCGGTCGTACAGGGACCGAATGGCCCGTATCAGGGGCCTCGGTAACCCATACTCCCGAAGCACCCCCCACAGAACTCCCCGAGGTACACGGTCAAACGCCTTCTCCAAGTCCACAAAGCACATGTGGACTGGTTGGGCGAATTCCCACGCACCCTCGAGGATCCTGCTGAGGGTGTAGAGCTGGTCCACTGTTCCACGGCCGGGACGAAAACCACACTGCTCCTCCTGGATCCGAGATTCGACCTCCCGACGGACCCTCCTCTCCAGCACCCCTGAATAGACCTTACCTGGGAGGCTGAGGAGTGTGATCCCTCTAAAGTTGGAACACACCCTCCGGTCCCCCTTCTTAAAAAGGGGAACCACCACCCCGGTCTGCCAATCCAGAGGCACCGTCCCCGATGTCCACGCGATGCTGCAGAGACGTGTCAACCACGACAGCCCCACAACATCCAGAGCCTTCAGGAACTCCGGGCGGATCTCATCCACCCCCGAGGCCCTGCCACCGAGAAGCTTTCCAACCACCTCGGCGACTTCGACCCCAGAGATAGGGGAGCCCACCTCAGAGTCCCCAGACCCTGCTTCCTCAAAGGAAGGCGTGATGGTGGAATTGAGGAGGTCTTCGAAGTACTCTCCCCACCGGTTCACGACATCCCGAGTCGAGGTCAACAGCACTCCGTCTCCACTATACACAGTGTTAACGGTGCACTGCTTTCCTCTCCTGAGACGCCGGATGGTGGACCAGAATTTCCTCGAAGCCGTCCGGAAGTCGTTTTCCATGGCCTCACCGAACTCCCATGCCCGAGTTTTTGCCTCAGCGACCGCCAAAGCCGCATTCCGCTTGGCCAGCCGGTACCCGTCAGCAGCCTCCGGAGTCCCACAGGCCAAAAAGGCCCGATAGGACTCCTTCTTCAGCTTGACGGCATCCCTTACCGCTGGTGTCCACCAGCGGGTTCGAGGATTGCCGCCACGACAGGCACCAACCACCTTACGGCCACAGCTCCGATCGGCCGCCTCAACAATTGAAGCGCGGAACATGGTGCACTCGGACTCAATGTCCCCCGCCTCCCCCGGGACAATGGAGAAGCTCTGCCGGAGATGGGCGTTGAAACTCTTTCTGACAGGGGATTCTGCCAGACGTTCCCAGCAGACCCTCACAGTACGTTTGGGCCTGCCTGGTCGGACCGGCATCTTACCCCTCCATCGGAGCCAACACACCACCAGGTGGTGATCAGTTGACAGCTCCACCCCTCTCTTAACCCGAGTGTCCAACACATACGGCCGCAAATCCGATGACACGACTACAAAGTCGATCATCGAACTACGGCCTAGGGTGTCCTGGTGCCAGGTGCACATATGGACACTCTTGTGCTTGAACATGGTGTTCGTTATGGACAGTCCGTGGCGAGCACAGAAGTCCAATAACAAAACACCACTCGGGTTTCGATCGGGGGGGCCATTCCTCCCAATCACGCCCCTCCAGGTCTCACTGTCATTACCCACGTGAGCGTTGAAGTCCCCCAGTAGAACGAGGGAGTCTCCAGGGGGTGCGCTCTCCAGCACACCCTCCAAGGACTCCAGAAAGGGTGGGTACTCTGAGCTGCTGTTCGGTGCATAAGCACAAACAACAGTCATGACCCGTCCCCCCACCCGAAGGCGGAGGGAGGCTACCCTCTCATTCACCGGGGTAAACCCCAACGTACAGGCGGCTAGCTGGGGGGCAATGAGTATGCCCACACCTGCTCTGCGCCTCTCACCGTGGGCAACTCCAGAGTGGAAGAGGGTCCAGCCCCTCTCGAGAGGATTGGTACCAGAACCCAAGCCGTGTGTGGAGGTGAGTCCGACTACATCTAGTCGGAACTTCTCAGCCTCGCACACCAGCTCGAGCTCCTTCCCTGTCAGAGAGGTGACATTCCATGTCCCCAGAGCTAGCTTCAGTAGCCGGGGGTCAGACCGCCAAGGCCCCCGCCTTTGGCTGCCACCCAACTCACTGCGCACCCGACCCCTTTGGCCCCTTCCACCGGTGGTGAGCCCATGGGAAGGGGGACCCACGTTGCCTTTTCGGGCTGTGCCCGGCCGGTCCCCATGGGTATAGGCCCGTCCACCAGACGCTCGCCTTCGAGCCCCACCTCCAGGCCTAGCTCCGGAGGGGGGCCCTATTATTATTATTATGGAGTGGTTTATTAATAGCTACTTTTGTTATCCTCAGCAATATATATTTTTTATTTATTTACCATTGATTTAAGCTAAGAAAATATGGAGGAGAGAGGGGACTTAATAAGTCTTGCGATTTCTTCCCATTCCCTTTTGAACATGCACTTGCTATGTGCGCTTTGTTGAATTTTGCTTGTTTTGTAGCTATTTTATTTTTATTTTGTTGTTGTTGTATGTTTATTACTGTTGTTATGTTTTTACTCTTTTTCATGTTCAAATAAACTCACACTCAGGACAAGTATTGGATACAATACAATTTTATGAGCGCTATCAGCAACCAGGTATAATATTTGTGGCAGATTTTGAAAAGGCTTTTGATAAAGTGCAATGGAGGTTTATTAACAAATGTTTATTTTACTTTAATTTTGGAAAGGACTTTGTAAAATGGTTTGAAATTCTCTGTAATCATCCTACTAGTCGGGTGATTAATAATGGTTACATATCAGATGCCTTTCCATTGACACAAAGGGTGCGCCAAGGGTGTCCTTTATCACCGCGTTTTTTATATGTATTGAGATACTAGCTATTAAAATTTGAAATAACACAGATATACTAGGTTTATTTCCAAATGGACAGGAAATCAAACACAATGTATGCAGAAGACATAACTTTTTTTATCCAACCAAAACAAATATCTTTGGAAGGATTAATTAATGAGTTAAATGATTTTGCCGTGATTTCTGGATTAAAGCCTAATTATGAGAAATGTAATATTTTGCGAATAGGAATATTGAAAGATACAAATTTTAGTTTGGATTGTTGCTTTCCAGTTAAATGGTGTAGCTGATCTGTGGATATTTTAGGCATCCATCTACCTGAGAATTTAGAAGACATTGTTGAGTATAATTATGAGAGAAAGCTGGAAAAGATAGATAGCATATTACAACCTTGGAAGTGAAATTATTTAACAATTCAAGGGAATGTTACCCTTGTGAACACAATAATTCCTCAGTTTGTTTACTTAATAATGGTTCTCCCCTCACCAAATAAGTTTAAAAAAAAATTGGAACAAACGATCTTTAAATTTATATGGAATAATAAACCTGATTAAAAGGCCGTATTTATCTTACTCAAATTAAAATGGTGGACTATATTCCACCTTTTCCTTTTTCTCAAATAATTGATTTACATTTTATCAGTTGAAAACAGTGCACATTGATGCATTATTTCAAAACTATCTCAAGAGCCTTTCTCCTTTCTTTAAAGATGTACTTAAGGCGTGGTTGAATTTCCAGTACAGTCCTCCCAATTCGATTCAGGGTATTCAGACACAAGTGTTGTGGATGAATTCAAATATTGTTATTGAAGACAAACCATTACTGTGGGATGAATGTATTAAAAATGGGCTATTTTTTGTTATTGATTTCCTGGACGAATCTGGAGATTTTATTTCCTTTGACCATTTTGCATACCAATATAATAATTAGTTAGATTATCTGAGATTTAATCAATTGCTTTCAGCTATCCCCAAGGCATGGACAATAAAATTGTCTAATCGAAAAAATAATAAGCAATTGGTTTGTCTTCCACAAATAAGATGTCATAAATGGTTGTTGGGTTTAAAGATAAAATAAAACAATATATAAATGGTACTTAAGCACTATGGGCGTTGCACTTTTTCCCCACAGACCCTGCTTCTTATGGGAAGATTAATTAAATGTTCCAATTTTATGGAAGTATTAGTTTAAAACAGTTTACAGACGCTCCCCAACTTACGCACGAGTTACGTTCCGAGCGATCGTTCGGAAGGTGAATTCGTTCGTAAATTGCTTCAGTGCTATATTTTGTATTATAATTTATGTTTAAAGCCTATATAAATATCAAATGAAATGGCTTGCCTCTTCTTTGCACTACCACTCTCACTAGAAGCCTTTCGCTTTTCACCAACCATATTGAATAATGGATGCACGAGATATTTAATGATAAAAATTAGAGGAAGAGGAAGGTGGATGCTGGGTGAGCTCTCACAGCGCCAAGCGTCGGTATTAGCGGCGGAAAGAAGCACTACACTCGGAAAAAGGCGCGCAATACAGAATCTAACTTAGAGCATCTCTTTCCGGACATTTTCCGACACACGCGCAGACATGTTCGTATGTACCGTTGTTCGTAACTCGAATGTTCGTAAGTAGGGGAGCGTCTGTATACTATCTCTCTTGATTCATAATCCAACTTTTTTTTTTAAATAAAATAACTGCAACAAAAAATTATTTGTATAAATGGAAGATAGAAAATGATCTTCACTGCAGGTTCTGTGGGGAGAAAGAGGAGAACCTGCTGCACTTGTTTTGTTTTTGTCCATGTGTTGCCATGTTCTGGATGGAGCACAGTTCAACTTTGGCTTAAAAGATTTGGAGTCATTTTTTAAATTACACCTACAAATATTAGTATATTTATTAATATATAAATCTGGACTTTTTGAAAAGAACTGTACACCTTTTTTGAATACCATATTATTGTTGGGTAAAATGTTTATTTAAGATAAAACAATATCAAATTTATGTTTAAAATATTTTAAAAATATGATTCATTATCAATATAGTTTAGAAAAAATAATAGCTGTAAACAATAACAACATTTCTGAGCAAAATAAGAAGTGGAGTGTTTGCTTACCAGAGATAGAAATGTTGTGACTATCCACACCAAATATAGTCACTGAGATAGGAAGACAGGGCTCCGTCCGACACACTGATTCCAAGATGGAAACTTGAGGCCTTCACTGCAGTTTGTAGGTGTTTATTTGACTCTTTCAATAATATATACTTTTCATGTACAATTACTGAAGATAAACTTGCAGAGTGGGACAATATGGTGGTAAAATCTAGCGGTTAATCTAGCGGCAAATATTGCAGTTAATCTAGCGGAAAATAACAGCCAACCGCAATATTCTTATGGACAGTTGCCACGATTATGCACTGAAAGAACAATTGTCACTCAAGGTGAAGGATGAAGACAAATTTGATGAGAATCCAATTACCCTAAGTAAGTCCTCCTGTTAAAAGAGGCAAATGTGACGACGTTAGCAGTGAATCCGGTGACTCCAGTGATGCTCTGAGTATCATTGCCTCACTTGCACAGCTGATTTAACACTTGGTCCGATAAGCTTGAGTCACTAATTCAAAAAAACAAAGCTGTAATTACGGACCTGAAGAAGAAGACCCACTCCATCGGAGAGAAAGTTAACTCAATGAAAGGTGAAGTTGCTCAGGTTGAGCAGCTCTACCAAGAAGAGAAGAAACGTGCTGACAATTTGGAAAGGAGAGTTGCATGGAAAGATATTCTCGGCGCTGGAATCTGCGAATCAACGGCATATCGGAATCCATCAAAAACCTGCAGGTCCGAATGGAAGTGATCAAAATCTGCCAGGCTGTCTTGCCCGAGGATAAAGAGCTTCTGCCAGAAGTGATTGACACTGTCCATCGCCTTGGCTTCAAGATTTCATCGAGGCCCTGAAGCGAATTATGCAGTTTTCATCTTGGGTTCATAGGGTTGCGGTGTGGAAGGCTGCTCAGACACTCACAATACCTGTGCGACAACGGCCTGCGTTTCGCTGAGGATCTTTGCAAGATCAACAGAGAAAACCGGAAGAAATTGTGGCCAATGATAGAAGCTGCTCGCAAGGACGGAAAAGGAGCTTACCTTGTTGGTGGTCATGGTTTCATTGAAATTTTTCCCCCACCTTGACAATCTTTGGACATTGGGATTTAGTTTTTGATTCTATAAAACCTAATGGGGGCATGCTCATTCTATGACTAATAAGCAACTTTTCTCCAGAATGATTGAGTTTCATTTGTTTACTGTTTTGTAGTTGTCTTTATACATTTGATAGTAGATTCAAATATTGCTATTTTTTTCATGTTCAATTTCACACAATTTTGATTGTTTATGATACAGTTCTTGGTGCTATTCTAATAGTGTTAAGTTACTTGTGACTTAATTGTTTATTATATAATTGTTTTATTCTGAATTTGAGTTAAATTGTCTTTATCTTTTGTTTCTTTAAATGCCAGGGGTCTAAGAGATAATGGGAAGCGTAAAGCCTTGTTCTTGTATGCTAAGCGATGTAAAGATGAGCAAAACTTTTGGAGATCACAATGGGGAAACAACATATGGCTGTCACATGGGTCGGAACACTCAGCAGGCGTTGGCACTCAAAACTACAAAATAACTTCACTCTGATTTTGATGATAAGGGTCATTGTATTTGTCAAGTTATTGACTTTAACAAGATTAACTTAATGATTGTAAATGTTTAAGGATACAAATTCCAGAAAGGAGAACAAGAATTTTTTTTACACAATTGAGCAAAAACTTTTGGTATGGTTACATAAATTCCCGAATGCTTTACTGGCGGTGATTTTAATATTGCTCTTGATAGTTGTTTAGATTGATGGCCTCCAAGGCAAAACTAAAAATGTGATAGTTATTTGAAGCTTTTATGCAAAGATTTGACTTAATTGATATTTGGGGAGAGAAATTCCTAACTGAGAGTATTTACATGGTCTAACAAATCAGACACTTTACAGTCCGGGATTGACTACTGGTTGGTGTCCAGTAGTCTTAGAGAGAACACTACGACACAAATTCTAGCCACTCCTTTAGCTGATCACAAAGTTGCATGTCTGCATTTCTTTATTTCCTTCTCCTTGCCATATTCCCTCATATTGGAAGAGGAATAATGCTAAGGCGCTCCTGGCTCCTGGATTTGCTCTCCGGCCGGTGGCCTCTGCGGGGCCCGGGGGTTGTCCCTTGGTGCTGCCGTGGCCTGGGGGGCCCTGCGAGGGTTGTGCTTTCTCTGTCCTGGCCGGGGTCGACGGCTCCCCTCTTTGGTGGAGGTTTTCATGCATACCAGATCAACCACACCAGCATCTATCGAAATTCAAACAATCTGCTTCTTCCTCTGGTCGTTGAATCGGTGGATCCGTTGAATCTGCTTCATCTATCCTTCCGTCCTTTCCTCAGTCTCTCCTTTGAACTCTTGAGGTATCCCTAATTTGTTGGAATTTAGATGTTTCTGGGGTTGGGGAAAGACTCTGGTTGGTAACCCGGTGGGTAGTAGGTAATGTCTGGTCGGTGCTGGATTTCACTTTCCTTTCTTTTCTTTGATCCTTCCTCGGGTCTCCTGACAACCTCACGACTCTCGCTGGATTCTGAAGTATTCGGTTTAGGTGAACGGTATGGGATTTTTAATAGGTTTTAGGTGAACTAATGAGTACACATTCACGCACACACACGTACACACACACATGCACCTACTCACGCACATACAAAATTAAAAAAAGAGAGCAATGATGATGACATTGTGGTGGACTTTAGGACCATGCCTCTCACCCAGTAGGCATACAGCAGGGGGCGTGTTGGATATAATGTTTGTTGGCGCAATATTCGCCATTCTGTTGTTGGCAGTTGTGAATAAAGACGTGTTTCCAGTCAGTCGTTTACGCTCCTTAATACTGCCACATTGGTGACCCTGACGTTGAAAATGTTTCGAACAGCGGATGAAGAGGTGTCCTCCTCGGCCATGTCGCCCCAACTCCTGCAACTTGCAGCAGTTGCCACTACCGCGAGGCTGCCGGAATTCTGGCAGAGCGACCCGGCCTCGTGGTTTCAGCATGTTGAAGCGCTTTTCCACTTACGAGGAATCACCGCTGATGAACCAAGGTATTACATGGTCGTGGCGGCCCTCGACCAACTGACTACACGTCGTGCTATGCAGCTATTGCGCGCGCCTCCGCAGAGCGGGAAATACGCCGCGCTCAAACAACTTCTGCTAAGGAGGTTCAGTTTGTCGGACTCGGAGAGAGCAGACAGACTCCTTTCCCTGCCCGGGTTGGGCGATGGCACAGCAGTGGTCCTCATGGACAAGATGCTGTCGTTGTTAGGCTCGGATGAAGGCGGATTCGTTTTTCCCGCACATTTTCCTCCGACAGCTACCGCCTACAGTACGCGCGGTGTTGGCTAACTCCGTTTGCCTGGCATCCCGCGATTATCGGGCCTTGGCCGAAGAAGCGGATCGAGTGTTGCTGGCTACAAGACGACTCGCCGTGCAAAGTGTGGCAGCCGATCACCTCCTGAAGGAAACGCCGGACGCGGGCCTGACGGTGGTGGCCGGAGTGGTGACACGGAAGCAGCGCGATAAGGCTCTCTGTTTCTTCCACCAGCGGTTTGGCGTCAAGGCTAGGCGTTGTGTTCCCCCCTGCACCTTCGAGGCTCCGGGAAACTCCAACGCCGGTGTTCCATAGCGGCTGTGGGCGCCGGCAATGAAAGCGAGCTGCTCTTCATCACAGACTCGTCGTCAGGGAGACGTTTCTTGGTGGACTGCGGGTCGCAAGTTAGCCTGCTTACACTCACCGCCGCGGACAAGGCGACCAGTAGCAGCGGACCTTCCCTGTGTACAGCTAACGGCTCACCCATTATCAGTTTTGGTTCCAGGCTGGTGACTGTGTGCTTCCATGGACGTGATTTTCAGTGGAACTTTATTGTTGCTTCAATCACGGTTCAAATTATTGGCGCGGATTTTCTGTGTGCAAATGGACTGCTTGTTGATGTTGCTAACCGCCGTTTGATTGACGCTGTTTCTTTCGCCACTTTCCCATGTGAGGCTGGGGGACTCGGACCATTAGCACACGCAAATTTTTTGGCATCGGGCGACGTTTATCAGCGTTTGCTGTCTGATTTTCCGTCGTTGACGATTCCCGCCTTTTCCACCGCCGATACTAAGCACGGGGTGGAGCATTTCATCCCCACCGTTGGCCCGCCAGTTTTTGCCCGCGCGCGCCGACTTGACGCGGCCAAATTGGCAATTGCGAGGGAGGAGTTTGCTACAATGGAGCGTTTGGGAATTGTGAGGCGTTCTAACAGCCCGTGGGCTTCGCCCTTACACATGGTACCTAAAAGCGATGGTTACTGGCGGCCTTGCGGTGATTTTCGTTGGCTAAACAGTGTTACTACTCATGACCGTTACCCCATTCCACACATTCAAGATTTTTCCGTGCGTCTGGCTGGCACCACAATTTTTTCTAAAGTGGACTTGGTCCGTGGCTATCACCAGGTGCCTGTGCAGCCGGTAGACGTGCCCAAAACGGCAGTGATAACCCCGTTTGGGCTGTTCGAATTCCTGCGCATGCCTTTTGGCCTTCCTTAAAGGGGCAGCACAGACTTTCCAAAGATTGATGGACTGTGTTTTGCGCGACCTCGACTTCGTGTTCGTCTATCTTGATGACATTTTAGTGGCCAGTCCTTCACCGGAGGTACATCTGTCGCACTTAACACAGATTTTCAAGCGCCTCGATTCACATGGCCTAATCGTCAATCCGGATAAGTGTCAATTCGGTCTTACTGAGATTGATTTTTTGGGACACTGTATATCGGCGCAGGGTGCAGTTCCCTTACCTGCCAAGGTACAGGCAGTGATTGATTTCCCCTGCCCAGCCTCGGTTAAGGCGCTGCAGGAGTTCTTGGGCATGGTTAATTTTTATAACCGCTTCCTTCCGCGTGCAGCCCACCTCCTGCAGCCTCTTTACAGTGCCTTGAGGAACAAGAAGGCTAAAGACCCCCTCGAGTGGTCTCCGCAACGGGCACAGGTGTTTTAGCAAGCTAAGGACGCCCTCGCGAGCGCGGCCCTCCTCGTCCATCCGATCTCCACTGCACAGATGGCCTTGACTAGGTGGTTGAGCAACTCGTGGCGAATGTGTGGCAACCCCTTGCGTTTTTCAGTCGTAAGTTGCGGGATAACGAACGCAAGTATAGCGTTTTTGACAGGGAGTTTGCTGGCGCTGTATCTCGCGACGCGACATTTTCGTTTCCTTCTTGAAGGGCGCCGTTTCACGGCTTATGTGGATCATAGGCCGCTTACGTTTGCGATGTCAAAGGTTACTGAACCGTGGTCGGCCCGCCAGCAGCGCCACTTGGCGGCCATTTCCGAATTCACGACAGACGTTCGGCATGTGGCCTGTGGTTCCTTTGGAATGGCGTCGGAGAATTTTTGACTCTCCCTCTCACACCCTGGCGTCCGGGCGTCGGTCAAGCTGGTTGGTGCCAAGTTTGTCTGGCCTGGACTGCGTAGGGATGTCAGGGATTGGGCGGCGGCGTGCGTGGCTTGTCAGCGTGCCAAAGTTCACCGGCACACCAGGGCGGACCTCGAACCTTTTCCGATTCCAGCTAGGCATTTCGACCACGTGCACATTGATCTGGTAGGCCCCCTCCCTCCGTCGCAGGATTTTACGCATCTGCTCACTATGGTAGATCGGACCACGAGGTGGCCGGAAGCTGTCCCCCTGTCCTCCACAACTTCGGTGGACGTAGCCCGCGCGTTCCTGTCGTCTTGGGTCGCGCGTTCCTGTCATCTTGGGTCGCGCGTTTTGGCACGCCGTTCAATATCACCTCGGATAGGGGGCCCCAGTTTGTGTCGGGACTTTGGTCTGCTTTAGCGGAGTCCTTATAAGTTTTCATGGGTTTATGAATAATAGGCATATAGCTAATAATATTAGGCTGGTATTAGACATTTTAGATTATTCTGAATTGATTAATGACAATAGTTATATCCTATTTCTGGATTTGTATAAAGCGTTTGATTCAGTGGAACACAAGTCTATTTTTAAATCTTAAAAAAAAAAAAATGGTTTTGGTTATTTTTTTCGTGAAGCTATTCGCACCCTGTATGCTTATAATAACAGCTCTATTAAATTGAGTAATGGTACCACTCCTCGTTTTGACATTAAACGGGGAATCCGACAAGGATGTCCGATTTCTCCTTACCTCTTTCTCCTTGTTGCGCAACTTTTAGCTAACCATATTAAGTCAAGCACATTAAAAGGAAGTAAAATTGCAGCGCAAGAAATATTTATTAGTCAGTTAGCCGATGATACTACTCTTTTTCTCAAAGACTCTGACCAGATAGCGTCTGCTCTGGATATCATAAATGTGTTCTCTAAGGCTTCTGGACTATACCTGAATATAACTAAATGTGAGTTTATGGCAGTGAAAGACTCTGTTGTTGGCTTGATTTTGAACATTCCTATAAAAGGCACGGTTACATATTTAGGAATAACTATCATTTAAGATGAAAAAAAACAGAAGTCCCCTGAATTTCGCACAGATTATTGAAAAAACTAAAAAAAAGATTTAACACATGGCTTTTTAGAGATTTGTCTTTAAGAGGTAGAGCCTTGATAAGTAAAGCAGAAAGTATTCCAGACTTACTTATGCTGCCCTTTCATTGTGTGTAGATAATAAAACCATTAAAAGACATAGACCAGATGCTTTTCAATTTTTTATGGAATAAAACGCATTACCTAAAAAATTTTTTGATGCTATTCCTTCTGGTGTATTAATGCTGTACATGTCATGTTTGGGTTCTGGTTTTGGTTGTGTGTCTCCATTGGTTTTGAGTGTGGTCCTGCCCTTCCTCGTGTCGACCAATCCGTGCCCTCAGCCACTTGTGTCTTTCCCCAGGTGTGTCTTGTTGTCTCGTTAGTGTGTGTGTATTTAGTTGGTTTTGGTCAGTCCTTGTGGGATCATTGTCACTGTCACCTCTGGTGGTCTGTTTGTTACTGTGATTTTGGATCTGTTCAGATCTTTGTTTATTTAAAGCTAACCAGTACCCCTGTTAGTGTTTTTGTAAAATAAATTATGTTCAGTATAACCTGCATTCCGGCCGTGGTTCTCCTGCCTCCCTGCATTTGATTCCTCCACTCCGCACTCGTGACAGAGTCACCTCCGCACTGTGACAGCCAGAACACCAGAGGTGACAGCAACAATGATCCCACAAGGGTTGACCAAAACCAGGGAACTAAATACTGTTGACATTATTAACATTTTTAATTCTTTATTTTATATTTTAACCATGATGAAATGTTTTATAGATGTGTAGAGCAGGTGAAATAGTGTTGAACTCAGTATAACTTGACCTTAACCTAACTGGTACCTTGTTTTGTCTAAAATTCCTTCTCAGTGTCCTGCGTGAAAACATATTTTGTTCGTGAGAGAGAACGCACACACAGCTCCCACAACTATACTACATTCGGAGCTGTTAAGTTCAATTTGTTTGTGAGATTTTGTTTTGGGAAAAAAGTACGAAAAGTACACAGAGTATATTTTGTCTAAAAGATGAAAACAGGTGTGAACTGTGTACTGAAAATTCTGTTTTTCTTCTGTTATATAACATTTACTTATTCATGAGGGGAGGAGAAAGAGGCATTTTTCTTTCAAACTTGATTGTAATAAAGAGCTCGCTCTTCGAAGGAGGGGGGGCATTATTGAGTGAAACTGCTTCAAGTTCCATTCAATGATGTGACTGGAGGCCTCCGGAATAAATGTCCTTGCAAGGAACCCTGTTCACGGAAATCTCATCATTTGATTTATTGGACACGCAAAAGTTTGTATTTTTAAGATAACCTTCTTCAATACACACACACTAACGAGACAACAAGACACACCTGGGGCAAGACACAAGTGGCTGAGGGCACGGATTGGTCGACACGAGGAAGGGCAGGACCACACTCAAAACCAATGGAGACACACAACCAAAACCAGAACCCAAACATGACAGTATAGGGTTCACATTGGTGTTGTAGCTGACACTCCTATTGCTGATATCACTGAATCACCAATTGGTAGATTATGTTTCTATCTTTCCTGTCATAAAAACAATCGCAAAATCTGGGTTTTTTTTCCAATCTGATATTGTGTCTGTGTCACCTGGAATATGCAATATGCATACTGGAACTGTCATGTAAAGAATTTATGTTGGAAAAAAAATTGGATCCTGCCTCAGAAATTATTTTTAGTGAACAAGGTAAAGTGTCTTTCAAAATTATTCATCGTTGTTTTCCTGTAAAATCCTTTTTCGTTAAATTTGGTTATGATATGGATCTGAACTGCTCCTTCTGTGGCTCCCAATCAGAGACTCTTGTGCATCTGTTTTGG
Source organism: Vanacampus margaritifer (assembly GCF_051991255.1). Taxonomy (NCBI): domain Eukaryota; kingdom Metazoa; phylum Chordata; class Actinopteri; order Syngnathiformes; family Syngnathidae; genus Vanacampus; species Vanacampus margaritifer. The sequence continues at coordinate 28,804,052 of NC_135434.1, forward strand.
AAATGTACTTATGCTCGCAAGCTATGGCAAGACATTTGCAAATTTATTTTGTATCTCTTTCCTTACCGAATGTTTTTTGGGGGGATTTTTGAACTATGACAATTCATTTGAAAAATAATATTATTTGATTAATCTTTTTATTTATCTTGCTAAGTTTTATATTCATAAATGTAAATGTGTTAAGTTGAAACCTGTTTTTTCTTCCTGTTTTGAAAGAGATAGACGTATGTTTACAGTCCATTTCTACTTCCAAAAATAAGAAGGCTATCCATCCATCCATCCATTCATTTTCTTGACCGCTTTTCCTCACAAGGGTCGCGGGGGTGCTGGAGCCTATCCCAGCTGGCTTCGGGCAGTAGGCAGGGTACACCCTGAACTGGTTGCCAGCCAATCACAGGGCACACAGAGACAAACAACCATACTCACAATTTGGAGTGTTCAATTAACCTGCCATGCATGTCTTTGGAATGTGGGAGGAAACCGGAGTACCCGGTGAAAACCCACGCAAGCACGGGGAGAACATGCAAACTCCACCCAGGAAGGCCGAAGCTCGGACTCGATCTCACGTCCTCAGCACTGGGAGGCGGACGTGCTAACCAGTCAGCCACCGTGCTGCCTAAGAAGGCTATCAAGACCTTAATTTTGTGTTGTCATTTTGGTGTTTTTAATATTTCTTAGTTTAAGACCCCAGGCATTTTTCTTTTTCTTATTTTTCTTTTTCCTTTACTGTTATTGTGAGATTGTTGTGTACTCTGATGATGACTGTTTGCTTAATGTTTTCCATGTTTGGCTTTTGATTTCAATTTGTTAAATAAAGCAATTTAAAAAAGAAAAAAAAAGGACCTCTGCCGGAAACACGTGACCTCCAATTCTGTCTTATTTTTATTTTATTTTATTTTTTTAATTAAGCCTTAACGTAACTATAACACTAAATATAACCCTAATCTTAAGTCAAACTAACATTAAATAGTATCATTTGTATTTTTGAGTATATTTCGCTGTTCTAACTAAGACGACTGTTGGCGCTTTCGTCACCACCGGAATCACGTGACCCCCATTTGAACACCAAAGTTGTAGCGCAGCGCCACCAAATGGCTAATGTAATCTAATTGCAGTACATCATGTGTCATACGCTTCATGTTGGTTTGTCCGAACAATTAAATTAAATGTGATTTATGTTGTGATGGAAATATTAAACAACCAAAGCGCTAGCCTCGGCAGTTAAGGTCGGTGCTGAAGAAGTACTGTACATCATTCTGTACTCTGCAGGAAGCTCCTTCTAGTTCACAACACCTGTTATTTGTTATTGAACATCTTTGTAGATCGGTGTAATTAACAGACACAGCATCTGTCCTTTTTATATCACACTCTTGCAAATTCAAACATTTTAAAACTTATGGCTCGAATGCAAGTTGTCACGGCTGTGTGTGTGCGTGTGTTGGATCCCCAGAGAGCAGACCACAATTATATTTACAGAAAAGGTTCGACAAGATTTATTATATAAATTAAGGAGCGTGGCACACGGGAAAATGTATCATAGTAAAAAGTTTAAAAAAAGAAAGTCAAACAACACAAGTACTTGAAAACTTAGGACTACCTCACAATTAAGTACTCCTAACTTTTTATTTAGGTGTAAACAAATGAATAACGCGTCACATGCAATTGAAAACAAGTTTGATGATATCACCCAGTGGCGATATAGTGTAATAATACACAATTTGTGGCAAAAGCATCTGCATGTAGTTTGACATCAGATATGTGGACTTCCATCAATACTGATGCCTATCTAGCTGTGACATGTCATTTCATTGATGAAACCACGTCTCTCCAATCAGTTGTACTGGGGGTGCAACATTTCCCTGAGGCACACACTGCAGCAAACATGGCTTCTATGAAAACTTCGCTAATGTCTGAGTGGGGTATCAGTGAAAAAGTGACATGTCTAGTGACTGATGGTGCAGCAAATATGGGAGCTTGTGCCAGAGAGCTTCATATGCGTCACACTATTTGTGTGGCTCATACTCTAAATCTTTTGATAAAAAAAGCTCTTGACCAATGTCCTGAATTATTCCACATCCGGACAAACTGTCAAAAGATAGTTGGTTATTTTAAGAGCAGCACTACAGCAAAGGTAAGCTCCTTACTTGTCATATGTAACATATGTTATTTTTTTCTATATATTGATTTGACACTTGATTTTGTTGTAGGAGAGACTACTCAGATGCAAGTTCAAATGGGCTTTCCGGTGCTTAAACTTATTCAGGAGGTTGATACAAGGTGGAACAGCACTTATCTCATGCTTCAGCGTATGTACACTTTGAGAGAGCCTGTCGGAGCAGCTTTGGCTGGTCTGATCTACTGATCTAAAAGCCTTGTCTGCTGAACAATACAGAATTATTGCTGACTGTTTAAAAGTATTAGAGCCATTTAACTATGCTACAATTGAGCTGTCTGAGGAGAAGAAGGTTTCCGGGTCAAAGGTAATTACGCTCTTGTCCATGTTGCATCACTGTCTGGAAAAAGAGGAGATTCGACTGCTTCAAACTCCAGAGAGCACATCCATGGTTGAGTTTCTGCAAAGACAACTAAGAGAGAAGCTGAACAACCTCCAGTCTATGTTTCTGGCTACTCTGTTTGACCCAAGATTTAAAAAAAAACTAGGCTTCTTTAGTCCCAATAAAGCAGCAGAGGCAGAAAAAAGGCTCACGATAGAATGCGCAGCTATTATGAGGCGCACAGCGTCTTCATCTACTTCATCATCATCACCGTCATCATCATCATCATCATCATCAGAACCTTCCCAGTCTGTTGGAGGTATTTAATATTTCCTAATTGTGCTAATATTTAATAATAATTAATCTGTTTATCTTTTCTAGGAAGCAAACTGTGGCATCATTTTGATACCTCAATTCATCAAGCAAAAACCACAAATGTCACGGCAAATGCAACAGTTGAGGTGCAAAAGTATCTTGGAGCACCAAACATCCCCAGAGTTGAAAGTCCCCTTCAGTACTGGGAATCACAGAAATATACGCTTCCAATTTTATACAAACTTGCTATCTCATATCTATGCACCCCTGCTTCATCAGTACCATGTGAAAGAGTTTTTTCAAAAGCAGGTGAAATTCTCTGCAAAAAAAGAAACCGCCTGAGTCCAAAAACTTTGGAAAAAATATTGTTTTTAAATAAAAATGAATAAGCACTTTATTTTACCTCCTTATTTCACATTTTCACTTGTTGCATAAGCACAAACATAGACAAAGTAACACAGAACAATTCATGTTAAAACACTCTTCAAATATATATTTTTTTGTATTCAGAGCATGATTTACACCCCACCATTTTATTGCATGCACCAAGCATGTTATACATTTTTCTGTCCACATGATGGCGTAGTCGAGGAAATGAATCATCTTGAAGCCCCGACGTGTGTGTGAAGTATTGCCTGCAGGGCTTGGCTGCTTTATGGGGCTTCATTTTGCCATAAAATGTTTGTTTTTAAAACATGAACCAAAACATGGGGGGAACAACAAGGCAAAAACAAGCAGCATGACATGGGGAAAAGACAATGAACCCACACAGACAGGGGGAGACAGGAGACTAAACACACAGACGCTAACGACACAACAAGACACACCTGGGGCAAGACACAAGTGGCTGATGGCACTGATTGGTTCACATGAGGAAGGGCAGGATTACACTTAGACAAGACCAAGGGAGACACACAAGGAAAACAGAACCCAAACATGACACATATGACATGGGTGATGGTTGACTTCAAAAGTGTGGAAGGCCTTTTGCCCGTCCCTGCGAGGGTGAAAAAGAAGGGGAGCGTTGCTATCTTTCAACCCCAATCCCAGGTTGACCTTGCGCATATTTCCAAGAGTGACTGGCAATATTCGTTACAATATGTACACACATACAGACAGACACACACATATGTATATATATATATATATATATATATATATATATATATATATATATTTATATATGTGTGCATGTGTATATATATGTACATATGTATATGTATATATATATATATATATGTGTATGTATGTGTATATGTATATATGTATGTATATATAAATGAATGTATGTTGTGTATACGTATATCTTTTTATCCTTAAGAGAAATGCAACACACATTCTTTGCCACCCTGCACTTACACACTATACGCTATAGCTACACTCATGCATCCCACCCCACCCAAGATAAAATATGGCTGAGCTATGTATATCATAGTGATGCTTTTGTTTACCTCAGAGTTTATCCTAGATAATTAACTACCACCCTGATGAATACAATTTGTAAATGTTACAACTAACCTATTTTTCTTCTTCTTGTTCCCTTTTCCATATATTTTGGATATCGATGCAGGATGCCAGACTGAGCTGTCAATGGAGGACCTTAAGAAGATGGAGGATGTTCTTAACCACTCAAGGAGTTGATGGGCCTCAGGAGAAAAGCACTGGATTCACAATTTTTAGTCCAGAGGCTTTCCAGAACAGTGAAGAGAAAACATAATTTTACACATGATTGCCCAACTTCTTGGTTTTGATGCAGGTGTTTGGACTGTGTGAGCCACATATCACCTCGAGCAGTTTGTCCATACTCTCCAAATTTGAACAGTTCATTTTGGTCTTACTGCGGTTGAGACTAAATCTTTCAGTTAAAGATTTGGCTTTCAGGTTCAAGATTTCCTGTTCGACAGTTTCTCGGATTTGGCACAAGATAATTGACATTCTTTATAAAAGACTGGAGATAATAGAGTGGCCAGACGTCATTTAGGCAAGCATTTGGATGCAAGGTCGCAGTAATAGTGGACTGTTTTGAGGTGTTCATTGGAAGGCCTTCTAATTTGCTGGCTAGAGCGCAAACCTGGTCCAATTATAAGCACTACAACAGTGAAATTTCTCATTGGTATTGTTCCTCAAGGATATGTCACATTCATATTTCATGCTTGGGGAGGGAGAGTGAGTGACAAACAGATAACTGAAGAGAGTGGTCTTCTGCAGAATTTGTTGCCTGGGGACATTGTTCTTGACCGTGGATTTAATATAGGGGAAAGTGTAGGATTTTACTGTGCTTCATTAAAGATACCTGCTTTTACAAAAAGGGAAGAAGTCTATGAAGTCGAACAAACCAGAAAAACCTGCTAATGGCGTATTCATGTGGAAAGAGTCATCGGATTAGTTAGAAGAAAATACAAAATTCTGCAGAGTAGGACCATGCCAATTGAACACATGGCTGTAAAAGCAGGAGATTCACTGGCTCTGATTGACAAGATTGGGGTTATTTGTTGTGCTTTGTCCAATTTTTCTGAATCTGTTGTCCCACTGGAGTAAGCAATAGATGTTGTATTCCTTCAAATGTAAAACTGAAAATTATTTGTACATATGTTTCAAGTGAATGATGTATGTATCCATTAGAAGATGACATTAGTAGAAGAAAAAGCTAAAATAGTTGAATGAGCCTGGCCAATACATTATTCCAGGAACTGTAGAAAACTTTATTACCGTATTCTGTATGTTGTACATGTTTTTTTTTTTACATACATATGTAACAAATATTTTAAAAAGGATCATTTAAAACATGACCCGATTCTCATTTAGAAAATTGCTGTCCCAAAATTTCAGGAAGAACACACTACCTGAAGAATTCTTTAACTTTGGGAATGACTCCGTCCCAAAGTTCATCATCAGACAAAATCCTCTTCACAAAGATGTCGTTTATGTTCCAAATTACAAAGTCACAATAATCAACACCCACAATGTGAAGCTGGGCTTGAACTTGACAGTAGTAGGGATATTTCTTGTCCAGTTTTACACCATCCCCATTGTCGATAAGACAGAAACCCTCATCTCCAGCACACAGGCGTAGACTGACCTCATTCTGTTGGCTGTAGGGGCACTAAAAGTTTAAAAAAAAAAAAGAGAGAGAAAAGAGTCACTTCATCTGCATGGCATCCCCTGTTAACATTTCCAGCTCCAAAATCTGTAAGAGGAGAAGCACTCTAAATGTATCCTTGCAATTAGCTCACACCAGGGCAAAATATAAATTTCATGTGCATTTACTTACCTTTTTGACATGTGATGGCATTTTCCATAGTGCAAGATTCACTCTCTCATTTTCACACCACTTCAATGGCAAACAGAACTGCTTCAAAGTGCGAGCAGGATTCTGATAATCTGTTGGTAAAAATTTGGGAGAAAAGGAATTATGCATTTATGGATAAATTGTTGTGCACATGCACAATGACAATTTTCAGATTGCCTAATTTTATACACATAAACTGGGCATCCCTAAAATCAAGTGCGGTGATATATATATATATATATATATAGAGAGAGAGAGAGAGAGAGAGAGAGAGATGTACACACATACAGTTGATTCTGAAACAGCTGAACAAATCACTCGAGCAGGGAAGACTGTGAATCACGATGTTTACATGTTGATTTGGTGTTAATTTAGTATGACTTACCCAGCCATGCAATTACAGTGTGCTGCAACGACTTCGCCGTTTTCTTTAGCCATGATGCATGGTTTCAACGCTGTATTGTTAGACCGCTGAGAATGGTTATTCTAGCAACACATAGAAAATAGCAGGTAACAGTTAGCCAGCTAGCTTGTAGCCTGCCGCCAGCGGTACGTTTGTATACATTTGAGTTGAAAAGAGAATGAATGATTCTGAATCACATTTACTCAACCGAGCAAAAACAAACGGCAGTCATTTAATGCTTCTTTTGATCCTAGTTTGCTGACCCAACCACACACGAAATAGTTGTAAGCCTCCAGGCTTTTCTACGCCTTCATTTGTCTAGCAGTGTAGTATGATGTCTGGAGGACGAGGTACTGTAGTTTGTGATGTTGATCGCCTCCACATGAGGCAAATCCGTCACGAGTTCGGAAAAATCTCTTTTCCTTAGAGAGTAAGGATCAAATCCGACATATTTTACTATTTTTAGAGCGTATCAGCTACGTCCAGGCTCACCTAACGCTTTTGCATAGTCGCTTTCCATCATTTTCAATGCGTGTTCGCTACTTCCTGCCCCCCAGCTGAATTTCGCGCGCCACCGGAATCACGTGATTGCAACCCTCCTATACTTCAAGAATACCAGCAGTTCTCAAAAGCTGTGAAACTAGGTAATGTGACGGTGGTTTAAGCTCTTGGAATAGGAAACGTCAACATGAAAATGACTTTCAAAATAAGTGACTCAAAAACCATTACAATGTATGATGTTCTGTATGTTCCGAAGCTATCTGGGAATCTATTCTCAGTGGGAGGAGCTACCAAAAAGGGGGAAACAGTAAAGTTTTAAGAAGTCTCACTGCTACATATGTGGACAATGTCACAGTGCTTCACTAGCAACTACTATATGGCACCAGTGACTGGGACACACCAGTTGAAAGAACTAAATGATTTGGTGAAAGGAGCAGACTTTTCTGCAGAAACAGAGGTTCCTTTCTGTGAAGGATGTGTGGAAGGAGAACTATCCTCACGGCCAGGCTTGGGGAGTAACGGAATACATGTACCGCCGTTACGTAATCAAAAAATGTAACTGGATTCCATTACAGTTCAGGAAAAAACATGTAATCCGATTACAGGTACATTTATAAAAAATGGGGATTACTTTGAGGGTGCAAAAGAGGGTGAGAGAGTGAGAGAGAAGGACAGAGCGAGAGAGACAAGTGCGCGCGAGTAGGACCGTTGGTACATGTCGGGGAGGTGGGAACGAACAAACTGAATAGTTGTGTCCTCCACACGCGGGCAGTTTGAAAAAGCTTCACGGACGGGAGGAGGAAATGACGACCGGTATTCACTGGAAATTACTTACTTATTAATTACCATAATGAATGAGTTACACCTTCCAAACAAATCTTCCTCCCACCAATTCACTATTTAAACATCATACACAACATATACACGGCTAAACTTGTGACTGGGATAAAAGTTCATTTTGCAGTTGATGTCACACATCGTCATCCTCATTGGATGACTATCTATCCATCCATCCATCCATCCATCCATCTATCTATCTATCTATCTATCAAACTGTGAGGTGTGGTTGCTTTCAGTGACAGTTCAAAAACAGCATATGGCCTTCAATCAATCAATCAGCCAATCAATAGCCTACATGCTTTTTAATTACACCTTGTGTAGAATATATATTGTAGTGATATTTATTTTTATTTTGTCTTCATGAGCATACTCAATATTGGAGTATCCAAAAGTAATCCAGTTACATTACTTTAATATTATGGTACTTGAATTACGTTACTAACTACATTTTTTTAGCAGGTAACTGTAATGGATTACATTTTAAAAGTAACCCTCCCAACCCTGCTCACGGCCATACATGTCAATTAGAGAAATATGATCCAAACGCAGAATGCAGCTTGTTCACAGTGATGTCTGTGGTCCCATGCAGACTGAATCTATTGGTGGAGCAAAATATTTTGTGACATTCATAGATGATTACTCTAAATGTTGCTAGGTGTACTTCATGAAACTGAAGAATTAAGTGCTAAACAAATTTAAAGAATTTGAGAGAACATTCTCAAATGAGTGTGGACAAAGTAGCCAAAGGTGAGTACACATCAAATGAGGCATTCACCATTAAATGATTATTCCTCACTGACCATAGTAAAATGGTGTTGCAGAAAGAAAAAATAGGACTTTAGTTGAAGCAGCTAGAAGCATGCTATCATGTGCGAAATTGCCAAACATGTTCTGGGCAGAAGCTGTAGCTTCTCAAAACAGCCTGCCCACATCTGTCCTGAAGAAAGAAACACCCTACGAAAGATGGTATGGGGGGAAAAACCCTGACATTAGTCACATGAAAGTGTTTGGCTGTATTGCTTGTGCACATATCCCTGATGAAGACAGACACAAACTGGACAAAAAGGCTATGAAAGTTCGCTTTGTGGGATATGCAAACAATGCAAAGGGCTGTCGCATGAATGATAAAGAAAAGAAGAGGATTCTAATTCGTCGTGATGTTGTCTTCAACGAATTGAATTTTGACTAGAATCAAGAAGTGGAAGTACCCTACTCAGAGAATGAGATAAACAGAGAGAGATGACAGTGAAACACAAGATGACATCATTGTTGATTGAACTGTTAGAAGAAGTGACAAGATTAAAAAGGCTCCCAAGAGGTATGGATATGATGAGTTCGCTGAAACAGTTACTGTTAATTATCATACCAATATTTGCCGTGTGACAGAGCCAATAACGATGAAAGAAGCAATGATGAGTCCTGTTGACATTTAACATTTTCAATTTATATTTTTACTGTTTTTGAATTTACTTATAAGTATATACTGTAGATGCCATATAACTATGTGTAGTTAAATGAATAACACTGTGATAATGTTTTTGTGAAATATATTGGAATCTCTCACTCCCTTCCAGCTCTTGAGATAAGAATGTGTATGTTTTAAAAGTGGTCAAGTTCTCATGTCATTAGTCATTTGGTCGTAAAAACTGAAGGTCCAAGGTCAAAGCCTGTCTACATAATTTCTCCGAGGCTGGTGGGGAGCTGAGATAATCGTATCAGTATCATCATGTCTGCTTATTAAGAACACTAATTCTTTGTCAAGTCTAAGGGCGGGAGTATTCTTTTTACAAGTATAAAGCAACTGTATGTTTTCATATTCGTCACACTGGAAGCTTAACATCACCTTTCGAATGTAAGCTATTCTCCTGTGTCTTTAAGAGCTCTTAAATAAACTCCTTACAAGGAACTTTTTCATACGATCTCAATTCTGCAATTTATTTGAACACGCAAAAGATTACACTTAATAAAGTAATCAAATAATGCCTTCAGTCCCAATGCCAAGGAATGGCAGGAGGCAGCTGATTTGGAATATGAGTCGCTGTTGGAAAATGAAACTTGGGAAAGGCAGTAGGATCAAGATGGGTCTTTAAAGTCAAGTATCATAGCGATGGACAAGTGGAGAGATACAAGTGTAGACTTGCCGCCAAATGCTACTCACAGTTGTATGGTACTGACTACTACGAGACTTTTCACCAGTGGTACGATTCAGTTCTATTCGTACACTACTGTCATTTGATATCCAAAACAACTTGCATGCGCACCAGATGGATGTTGTAACTGCATTCCTAAATGGACACCAGAGGGATACATCAAACCTGGGCAGGAACACCTTGTATGCAAGTTTAAAAAAAATCAATTTATGGACTGAAGCAGTCTCCTCGTTGTTGGAGTAAAGCATTCACTTAATTCATGAAGGAAATTGGATTAAAAAAGAACACATCCGACTCCTGTGTGTTTGTGAGAAGAAGACAAGAACTTGTGATACTTGCTGTTTATGTGGATGATCTCATTCTGATAACACAGTCAAATGAGAACATGAATCTGCTGAAAATAACCCTCAGTGAGTGCTACAAGATGAAAGATATGGGTGAGCTGTCTTATATTCTAGGCATCTCTGTGATCCAAGACAAAGAAAATAACTGAATCTTTCTTGATCAGAAGCATTATATTGACGCCATACTCAACAAATATGGAATGGATAAAGCAAATCTTGTGGCAACTCCTGCTGACACCAATGTCAAATTGAGTAAAAGTGATGGTGTCAGTAAGTCAGTGCAGCAACAAAACGGTCAATGGTAGGAAGTCATAGCTCAAGCAGTAAGTTATGTGTCTAAGTTCAACGCAAATTCAGATGTGTCACATCTGACTGCTGTGAAGAGGTAGATAAAGCATGTGGCATCCATTTGTACATGTCCAGGCACAAGTTACAAATCTGCAACAATGAAATACAGTTGCTCCTGGGCTAAAACCTAGAGGAGCTAAAACCTACAAATTGGCATATACTTTATCTCTTTATTCTCCTGAGTCATTTTATGCAGAAATGGTTTCAAAATAAAGGAGATTGGTAGTGATACTTACATTAAATTGATGCTAGAAAATCAATTTCAGTGAAGCCAAGAAGGCAGACATTTTGAAAGTGAGAGAGCTCGCCATCTAGTGAGATACTGGGAAACTGTTTGTTGTTAATGCACAACAAATATCTGCAGTGGTACTTTTGAGTAAAGAAAGGCTAAAAAAAAAATGTGAATGTGGATTAATTAGGGGATTAGCAATTAGTTGTTTCAAATATGCAACGCCTGCATGAAGAGACTACTTGGTCTGAAGTCATACTATACATGGCCAAACAATATATTCAAATCTCATTCCATGTGGCATAATTTTTAATATTTTCAAATTCAATGGAAAACGTACCTCGCCTATGATGAGTTAATCTGGCCTCAAACTAAGAAATTCTTTGTGGTGCAGGGTGAAACTAAACTTCTGTATAGCTTGTCGCACAACAGCTTCTGTAGGTTTGCTTTTCCAAAGGGCATCAACCTAGAAAAATACCAAAAATAAAATTGCGACAACTTCATAATGTGCAGATTGATTTATTTTAATAGCTTTTTGGAAATATGGAAATGGACAGCTCAGACTAAATCTCAGACTGATAGCCTGTGTTTCTTGATAAAATATTGGCATTCCTCATTATTTGTACCCAAATGTCCTTTCCTCCTGCAATTGACCATAAGTTTTTCCTCTGTGATGTTTTTCCCTTTTTCAGTCTTCCCATCTTCAAAAATTGTACAATAGTAGTAGTACTCACAACAGCGACAATAATTAAATAATAATTATAACAGATTTCAATGCTGGTCAACAAAGAAGTTATTACATTTATGCAAATGCTTGTTTATATATATTTTTTGGGGTGCTGAATCCAAATTTGACCTTTGCTTTTTGTATGTAAGCTCTTTTTTTTTTCAAAATAATATTTTATTCACTAATTTAATTATTATTATTATTATTATTTTTGCAATCCAAATATTTTGTACAACTATATCCCTAAGTGATAGCTGGTACTTTAAATATTAGCTCAAAAGAAGAAGAAAAAAAGAAGTGTAAAATAAATTATTTTCGTGAAGTGAATTATGTTTTTTAATACAGTATATATATATATTGTGTAAGCCCTCCTTTACTTGTCCGTTATTTAATATAGTTCCACAAAAGTAATTTATTAGGAACATTTAAAGAAAGATTTACAATTGAACATTTTACAAATTAAAACGTTCAGCTTTGCTCTACTGCTGACTACAAATTATTCAGTGAAGCTTCAGTATAACTGAAAATCAAAACAAAAATGTCAATTATATTATGTCAAACATAAAGAAACAAAAATCAGCATGCTCATACCAGTTAATTAAGATTGACAGTCATGCCTAAGGTTTGACTAGTTGATCTGGTTTCACCTTCCTAACATTATCCGCGGCGTTTTTTTGAGAACATTCTTTCTTTTGAGGGGACTGATGTTGCTACAATGTTTCTTAATTTCAGCCTTCGTGTCGCCTTCCTCCTTTCTCACTAACTCATTTACTGCCAGCCATTTTCTGAGCAGCCACTTCCTCCTTGCCAGACGTTTTTAAGGATTTTCACTGATTTTGCAAGGCTCACAGAATATTGTGTTCTACAGCTATATGAACATGAAACCTACCACAAGAAAGATTAAGCTCTCTTCTTTCATTAGAAAAAAAAAAAGCTTCTTTTTACAATGTTTCCCTTTTCTGACTAGAAAACAGAGAAAAACAGCTTTTTGTGAAAAGGTTAATTTCAAGCAAAATTTTGACGCTATTATTCTTTGCTTTTGTGACATCTCAAACATCTAAACAGTGCTATTCTTCTTTACAACAACATAACCAACACATATAAATGTTTTTTGATGGCAACTTCATTGATAAGTATACTGTAACTATTTACAATTCAGATGTAGCAAAACAAAACGTGTGCGCGTTCCAATTTACAAACATATTAGAGCTATTTACAATTTCTATATTTGACAAAAAGAAAACATTTTGAACTATGTACAAGTTTGTGTACGTACGTGTGTACTATACAACACCAATACAACTATTTACAATTTCTTTATTTTACACACCAAAAAAAAAGGAAATTCATTTTGAAGTATATACAGGTGTTTTGCGTGTATGCATGAGTGAGTATGTGGGTGCCTGTATGAATTATGAACTTTTAACTATTTCCAAGAGTGGGTGAGAGAGCGAGAGAGAGAATGTGTTTTGCCCCTACGATGTGTAGACTTTTTTGGTGTGGTAGGATGTAAAGCAGTATCCTGGGTGCAAGGGGACATGGCAGGATGCACACCACATGGTGGTCTCACTCCTATGGCCTTTTCTTTGGCACACCTGACACCTTCTAGTTGACGTCAACTTCTCAAGCCGATGTCTGCCCATCTGTCCATCAAGCCTGCTCTCTGGGTCTTTCAAATGTTGGGCCCTTGATTGTCTCCCCACAGCACGCTCATCACCACCCTTGCCCTGCTTGCTTTTTTATTGTCTAAGACACAACAATCCTTTTTATGAAGTAATGTTGTAGGCTTTTGTGTTTTTTTTTTTATCCTTTATTGGACATGTGCGTTGAACATGCATAGCTTGAAAAGATAGCTGACAAACTTCATAGAACATTTCACAGAGCGCCCGAGGAAGGGGTAATAAACAATGTTTTGATCGAGCTTATCGACCCCATTCATTGAAGCATTGTACACCACACATTCTGGTTATTTTCTCCTTGTTCCCCTTCTGACACACTTCCACAGGATGTGTTCGGTCTTTATGGCAGGTTGTCACCATCTTGACAGCCCTCTTGTCCTGCCACGCAACCACCATCACCTTCTGATTGTGACAGACAAGCTTGCCATGCCCCCCCACCCTGTTCCATTTGCATCTCTTATGAGCTGAGGCTCCCCGTGGTTCTTTCACAGCGTCCCACACCCATTTGTCCTTGCAGAAAGAAGACGTTCAAACAGGCCAACAAAATTATAAAAAAAAATGTCCAAAAACAGGGCATATCCCTGACCTGTGAAGCAGTCAAGTAGGGTGAAAACAATTTCGGGCAGGGGATGGGATACACCGAGGTATGGCAGCAAATTGAAGCAGTAGCCTGTCTCTGAATCATACAGAATGTATGATTTAATCCCATACTTGGTGGGTTTTTAGGGGTTATACACTTTGAAGGAGAGGCGACCACGCCACATCATCATGCCCTCATCAATGCAAATGTTTTGTTTTTGTGTATACAGTTCTTTAAATTTGACCACTACATAGTCCAGGACTGGGCGCACCTTGTGCATTTTGTCTGATGCATCGTGTGATGAAGTGCCATTGAAGTGGAGATACCACCAAATAATTTGGTTAATTAATAATAATAATAATCAAGTTCTTCCACAGTAATCCTCCAATCGTGACCTCTGCTGTAAGGAAGTCCACAAGGGTTTTCCTGCAGGGACTCAAATGCATTGGCATTCGTTTCATCAACAATATGCTGAAGCAGCTCATCAGTGATGAAAAGCTGTAAAAAAAAATCCACGGGCAGGTCTGACTCTAGCTCCGCAGCAGAGCCCTGGGGTCCAGGCATAGCAGTAAGGCGAGTTCTTCTTGTCCCCCAGTATGTCTGTTGCCAGGATTGATCCTGTTGACCGTTTTCTTTTTTGATTTAGTTATAACTGTTTAGATTTAGTCATAACTGTTTTAATTTCCTCAGTAGAGCTGGGTGAGTGTTTAAATGATGTTTGGGGGAGCTTCCTCTATTCCCACACCAATGGGCCATTTGTCTGGGGTTAAAGCAAATGTGTTAAAATGATTCCTTTGAAAGTCTTATCTTATGCTAGGTGACATCGGGGCTGAGACCTACTATATTTCCACATCAAAAGGCCATCTGTCAATGTGTATTGAATGGGGGGGGGGGGGCTTAAGGATTTGTTTTTTTTTACGATACTGCTCTTCAAGATAGTATAAGAATGCTGGGAGTCGGCTGTAAAGACACACGAGCAGAGAGGAACTGCAGCCATTTGTCTGTATACTTGCTGTGTCCAGAATATTCTGTAAAATAAATCCTTCGAAGGTCCTGTTCACCGATCTCCAGTCTGTATTCAGAAAATCAACATTCTCTCAACCCGAATAACAACGAACACGCAGAAGACAAAGAGTGTCTTACAACAATCATCACCACGGTTCAATGATGGAACTGTAAATTACAGAAAAATACACACCATAAAATGTTTGTTTATTGCTGTAGTGTAATATGGCCCCAAAAACTTTGTTTTACCTCTCTTAACCCCACGAACAGCAGCAGCAGGATTTCTGAATGCACGTGCTGTGAATCATAGAAAATCAAAAGATTACCAAGTTTTTTATTATTATTATTATTATTGCTATAGGTTTTTGTGTAAAAAAAAAAATTTTTTTACTTCATTTTTCTTTCCTGGCCAATCTGTAAATAATAGAAATATATATGATTATTACCAATGTAGCGATAATTGATGTTGTCTTTTTGGACAAATTAGTAATTTGATCGGCGGTTGAGAAGGTCGTAGTTCCCTCAATCGCCTATAGGGACACCATGTTCTGTTTACTTTCACTTTTGGAGAAACACAACAAATAAAATCTAAATCCTCATTTATTTATTCATAATATGAATTGCCAAATGTTTGAGATATTGGAAATTGAAGTTGCACCAAGGATACGTCAAATTGGCTATGAGGCGTGCAACTTGAATCGAGCTAGCCGAGGGAAGGTTGATTGAAGAAAAAAATTGTTGCTCCCAAAAGGCAAGGAAAAAAATTAAAATATTACACAGTTAGATGAGGTGTGACTCACCCGGCAGATGAGGGGCGGTGCAGCTCGGCTCATGGTGCATGGTGCTTTCAGGCGAGGTCAGGAGGCTTCAGCCAGAGTTGTACTCTCGGTGCGCGATGAGGTCCGAGTCTAAGATGCCTAATCCAACTGCTGAGGCCAAGATCCGCTGCATGCCTGCGTCCTGAGGGAGACCAGCCGTTGAACCAGCTCGCGCCGCAACAGGACGCTCGGAGGATGAAGCAGGTAACAGGTTGACCCACGGGGCGTTGAAGTGCGCGCTGCCAGAGTCCAAAATGGTCGCTGGTTGACAGACGGGGTCACAGAAAAATTTGTTGTCGACTTTGTGTCACAGAGGTGGGACGAAACACAAAAAGGGACAAAAAAGGAAGAGCAGAAAGTCTGTCTGGCAGGTGGTGCGTGCCGGGGTTTGGAGCACACTTACGGTGCTATATCGCCAAGTCCGAGACACTCGTTCAGGGAACAGAGATGCCACGTGGTTGAAAAACCTTTTGTCTGTTCTGGGCCAGGTGCAAAAGGGGGAAAAAGGTGAAGCAGGAACGAAAGGGCCAGAACAAGAGCGCTGGCCTAGGTTCACGCCGGCTGTTTTAAAGTTGCGGGGCGTGTCCGTCAAAAGAGGTGCGGGCAACGTCCCTTTTTTGGCTCAACCCAAGTCAGACTTTTAAACTCCAAATGATCACAGAATTAAGAATTTAATTTGGTCAGGCTGGCAAGTCAAGTTTTTCTAAACAAAACATGTTATCGTTACATATATTAACTAATAGTACATCATGAGATTATTTTGTTCTTTCCTGACTAACTAAATAATCTCTGGGTTTACAATCATCATTCCTGTTGAAATACATATGACATTCTCCTTCATAGACATAACAACATGACGTGAAACATTCAGTTGTGCGTAAGTGCATGTGCACCCGTTAGTAGTGGTAACTGTGGCAACAGTATAATAAATAGCGCGCATGTAACGGAAAGACGAGGCGATAGCTAGCAAAGGTAAAGTTAGCAAGCTAGCACGTTAGCACTTACCGTCATCGCTACTCTCATCGGACTCTCCGCTGCACTCAGGGGTTTTTGTGGGCAGATACTCATCCGATGAGTCATACGATGTGTTAGTCCATTTATTGGAATAAGTCAATGCAGCAACAAACTCCGCCTTTGTTTGGACACGTGCTGCTTGACTCCTCAATGTCATCTTTCTACTTCCTTGATCGCCATTATCTTTCAAAGATGACAATCGATTACGTTTCTGACTGGACTTGGGTCCAAACAAACTCTCCTCCAGTGTAAGCTGTCTAAAAGTGGTATGAACCAATCACAATCGCATGCTCATGCTTCGCTATGCTCGGCTTGGCTCTCTCCACTCCTCTCCTTAACTTCCACTCCGCGCTTCACATTGGATGATCACCCTTTCTAGGCGCTGCTGCCATCTAGTGGTGGGAGTAAATTGGGTACAACCTTGAAAGTCACACAGCAGATGCCCCAGACTTTTCCCCACGGCTCGCCATTAAAAAAAAGTGATTGTCGAATTCATTCGTCAAAGGCAGGGGGCACAATTTTTTGGTTTAGCTAATTGATTCGTCCAAGGCAATGAAAAAGCTAAATGCGCTTCCCTTTTTATAAATGGCCCTTAATTGACACATCACGAGCGTGCACCGTTCACCGTGCAGTGCACGCATGGACTGGAGATTCATTTAATTAGCAGGGAAGTTCGTGCTACTGTGCTGCCATTAGTTATAGTAGTTATATCTACTTTCACAAGAATAAGAACTTGCAGACACATTTACACCAAATACAGGAACAAATGAAGATTGTTTACGATAAAAATTCAGTGAAAAACAGTACTTCCACTTAAATGCAAGGTAGACCAAAAACAACTTAATGAAGCACCACTAATACAAGAATATCAAACAACACTACAGTAGCATACAGAACAAAACCGATGGAAGATTAAATTTTTATTTTCTTTTTTTTTAATCAAAAATTGTATAGAAACAGTTCAACGTAACTCATACAAAATAAAATGAAAAAAATTCTCGGCAGAATGCAATTGCTTTAAAGGGCATGTACTTGCTTCAAAGTGCATGTACTTACCTTAAAAAGGGAATTATCTTTTCTCCTGAAAATGTTAACTTGACAATTCAGCAAAAGTCTTTCCCACTGTGCCTCAAACTTCAAGTAGAATGAAGGGGCCAGCGGTTGATTACAGGTTAATCGTTTAGCAACTGTACTTTGATTGGCTCAAAGAGGTGCTGAGCCAAATGATGTTATCACAATAACACAATAAACATCAGCTATGAATGTAATTCAAATTGTAGGTAGCAGAAAAACAAAAATATTTATTTAAGATCTACAAACGATAAGATATCATTGAACTTAACATATTTAGTGTGAGAAGATCATAAAGGTCTTGATAGCGATGTAAAAGAATATACATATTTTCTCCAAAATAATGAACGTGTTTTTCAAGTGCAGAATAGAAGGGAGTAGACTTTATTTGCCATTTACACAAATACAAAGCAGCATAGGCACATTGAAATTGTTGTGCATTTCTTTGAGTATGAAAATGAACTAAATGAAGATGTGACAAGAACAAACAGATACACCTAGAAACATAGTTATTGCACATGCAGAGAGTATCATAAAGGGGTGAGTAATAATTATAAAAGTTCAAAAAGTTAGATAAAAAAGTTGTTGCACATTTAAATTGCACCTACTAGTAGGTAAAATCAACTTACTGTACCTTTCAATTAAATACAAGGAGGTAAGGAAGGTTATTACACAGTTAAATTGCTTACAACATCTTCAGATCTTCTTCTCTTCAGACCCATCGATGGTCCTAGTAAACATGATATTCGCATATCTAATCCAATAAAACACATAATTTGGATGTTGTCAACACCTCTAGTTCATGATTGGATCTTACATAACCAATTGCAATCGCAAGTTGATTTGCATGATGTTCATGTTAAAAATGGTGCATATAAGATAATGAGTTTACACATTACACACACATAACAAAACATAGCACATTACAGCCATATCATCCTGGTGTCCACAATCTTCTTCTTTTCCTTTCGGCTTTTCCCTTTAGGGGTCGCCACAGTGAATCAGTTGCCTCTATTGTTATACATTACTAACATTTTTAATTACTTATTTCATATATTAACTATGTTGAAATGTTTTATAGATGTGTAGAGTAGGTGAAATAGTGTTGAACTCAGTATAATTTGACCTTAACCTAAGATGGTACCTTGTTTTGTCTTAAATTCCTACTTTGTGTCCTTCGTGAGAACAGATTCTGCTTTGAGAGAGCACACACACGCACACACACACACACACATTCTCTGTTCGCACCATCACTCACGGCCACTCTAAATCCAGTTCAATTTGATTGTGAGATATTGTTTTGGGAAAAAAGTACGAAAAGTACACGGAAGAGTATATTTTGTCTACAAAGGGAACACAGCTGCGAACTGTGTACAAAAATTCCATTATGTAACATATTGTGTGAGAACCAATCTGTTTTACTTATTCATGATGGGAGGAGAAATAGGTGTTCTCCTACTGATTTGGATTCTACAAAAGCTGTATTCCGCAAAAGAGGGGGCACACGCGCACCCTGGAATTCCACCTTTTACGTGATGTTCAGTGTTGTGTGACCGGAGATTCTCTCTAATAAATCATCCTTGCAAGGAGTTTTTCTCACAAGAAGTCTATCTTAAATTTTTTGGAACACGCAAAAGAGGACAAATGATTAGCCTCTATCAAATGGTGACCCGGACGAAAAACGACGTTTTGCAAGCGGGGCGTTCACGGACGGATATAATTCCAGGCCATATTAATTACGGTAAGTGGACACTTTATCCACGTTTTAGGAATTCTGTCTGTCTGAGAGCGCTGCGGCTGGTAAATTTGTCTTGCAAAATTATATTGGAGATGGAATTCATGTGACAAAAATAGTGATAAATTTTGAAGTCGTTTGGTTGGACGCGAAGTCCCAGATTTCGGATTTTACCACGGTATTTGAACTGTACATGTACGTTGTGGCGGAAGCATTGTCTACGGAAATGCCGTCACGTTGTTGGGCATTGTGCTGAAATGGAATACAGGCATAAAATAAATGTCGATAGATTCTTGGATGAATTTGAGATGAAGATTATGGATTGGCACAGCGGTTAGTACGCCCGCTGTTAGGAAATCATAATAAGTTCCTTGAATAACGGATTTTTTCTCAGCGCAGATGAGGATATATTACCAGAGATTGGTACGTAACGTTACGAGAGTTTTCTGCACAATTGAATCAAATAATTGTGGACAGACAGGCTGAAGTAGGCGTATGAATTTGAGAAAGTTTCGCTACGAAGAAGCCGATAGACTGCTTCATGATTGACTTAAAGCAGTATTTTTTATTACGAGAGCCATGCTGCACAATTGAATCTAATAATTGTGAACAGACAGGCTGAAAGCAGCCGATGTGATGATTGACTTAAAGCAGTATTTATTATTTTGAGAGGAGATCATGATATTTGTTTTGTGTGTATTTTATGTTTTGTCTAATGTGGAATAGTCGGACGTCATTGTTATTATTTTTACGGGGCCGCGAAGAGCTATTCTGTCGACTAATAATAGTGTATTATAAGTGAGACGTCACTGCATTTATTATTATTTATATAACTTTAATATAATAATAACTACATAGGTTAATCTGAAGAAACCGAATGGCTTGACCTGATAGTACTTCCGCTAGACGTAACTAAAACTTCCGGGTTAAATTATCAGCGGTCAAATAAAGAGTAAAATGTATTTAATATTGAACGGCGGGACTTAAATTTATTGTGGAAAAGGTTAGTTTACTCCAACTGGAGGTTGTCTTGCAAAACCTTTTCCAGACTTGCAAGATTAATTGGGGGCTACGGTCAGACACGATATCTTGCGGGATGCCGTGTAGTTGAACAACTTGTCGAACCAGCAAATGAGCAGTCTCCAGGGCGGGGGAGTTTGGGCAGGGCAACGAAGACTTGGAAAAGCGGTCCACAACAGTCAGGATGACCGAGGAGCCATGAGAAACAGGAAGACCAGTTACAAAGTCTAGTGCAATGTGGAACCAGGGACGAGCAGGCAGCGGCAGGGGGTGAAGTAGGCCGGCGGGAGGTGAGTGGCCTTCCCACAGGCACCGGCAGTGCAAGCGCGGACGAATTCCGCCAGGTCTTGACGCAGCTCCGGCCACCAAAACCGCTGCGCAATAAAGTCTGTAGAACTGGAGATTCCCGGATGGCAGGCCACACATGACTCATGGCCCCACTTGAGAACCTCTGGGCGGAAAGCCTCGGGCACAAACAACCGACCGGCGGGGCATCCCTCGCAGAGAGTCCATGACCTGGCTCTCAATCTCCCATCGGAACGCCCCCACGAATCGATAGGCGGGAGGGATGGGTTCAGCACCAGTGGCAACCCGGTCCAGGTCGTTTGTTCTTGGTTCCATGTCTGTAGGAAATTGTGAAGTTGTAGCGAGTGAACAACAGCGGCCACCTGACTTACCTGGGATTCATGCGCTATTCCAGGTTGCGGTGATCCGTGTAGACCACAAAAGGTTCTGGAGTGCCCCCCAGCCAGTGTCTCCATTCCTGTAGAGCAGTGACAATAGCCAGGAGTTCTCTGTTCCCGACGTTGTGGTTGGCCTCAGCTGGGGAGACACGACGGGAGTAGAAGGCACAGGGGTGGAGTATCCGGTCGACCAACGAGCGCTGAGACAGCACGGCCCCCACTCCTGAATCAGATGTATCCAACTCAACCACTAAAAGAAGAAGAGGATCAGGGTGACATAAAACAGGAGGACACATAAATGGCCACTTAAGAGCCAAAAACGCAGATTCGGCCTCGTCAGACCAAAGGAAACAAGGCTTAGCGGAGGTTAGCCTGGTAAGCGGTCTTACAAACTGGCTATAATTCCTAATAAAGCGGCGGTAAAAGTAAGCAAACCCCCAAAAATCTCTGTAGCTGTTTGCGAGTGGAGGGACGAGGCCATTCTAGGATAGTGCGGATCTTGTCGTCATCCGCCCTAATCTGTCCATCCTCCACCGCGTACCCCAAAAATCGAACCGAGGAAGAGTGAAACTCGCCAAACACATTCACATGTCTCGAAGGACGTCGTTAACCAGATTTTGGAAGACGGCAGGTGCGTTAGTTAACCCAAATGGCATAACTAAACATTCAAAGTGCTCCAATGGAGTCTTAAAAGCTGTCTTCCACTCATCCCCTTCATGGATACGCACCAGGTGGTAGCGCTGCGAAGATCGAGTTTAGAAAAAATCTTAGCCTTTTGCAGAGGTGCGAAAGCAGAATCAAGCAGAGACAATGGGTATTTATTCTTTACAGTAATATTATTACGAAGAGGCTTATCTTTCTTATCTACAAAGAAGAAGCCCGCACCCATGGGGGAAGAAGAAGGTCGAGATAATGCCGAGTTACGCTCTTCACTCGCGGCTGTTTCAGCCGAGTTTGGAAATGATTAAAAAGGAGAATAAAACGCTAAAAGAAACAGTTTTGGATGTCTAATCCCGTAGCATGCAGAAAAATTTTAGATTCTCAGGTATATCTGAGAATACCTCTGACAATCCAGAGGCCAAGATAAAAAAAAAATATGACGAAGGAGACGGTAAATAATATCTCTTTTCACCGTGTACATCGGCTTGGAACCCGTAGGGGCAACAATCTCCGTCCAATTATCGCGAAGTTTGAGCATTTTAAACAGAAATAATTTATTAAAAGTAAAGGACGGGCGCTTAAAGGGGCCTCTTTCGGAATGAATGGCCAATTCTCAAGAGAGATTAATGAGCGGCGAAAGGTACTGTTTCCTATAATGAGACAAAATAGGCAGGATGGTAAACGGACTAAGATAGTCGTTGATGGGATTATATCTCAGAGTTTTACTCTACAGAGGGGCACAAGACAGGGATGCCCACTGTCCCCTTTATTATTTGCAATATTTATTGAGCCGCTTGCATTAGCTATACGCTAGGAAAGAAGGATTCAAGGAATTCACTCTGGGGTAACAGAACACAAAATTAATCTATATGCCGATTAAATTTTACTTTATTTAGAAAAACCTGCTATTTCGTTAGGGGAAGTATTTAACTTTAGAACTAAATTCTCACATTTATCAGATTATTTTACTAACTGGACAAAATCAATACTACTACCTATTACAGAAAATTCATGGAACCCTGCAAGCCAGGACCCACACTACTTATTTCCTATAGGCAATTTAAAATACTAGGCATAAAAATTTCACCTAAATTATCTGATTTAATTCATTTAAACTTTACTCCACTTATGGATAGCATTTATAGTGACTTGGAGCACTGTAATAATCTTCCCATTTTTCTAATAGGACGAATAGCCACCATTAAAATGAAAGTTTTACCCAAAATAAATTATTTTTTCTCAATGATTCCATTTAAACCTACGTCTACTTGGTTCCAGTTGCTGGACTCGACCGTTACAACATTTTACTGGAATAAAAAAAAGCAAAGATTAGTCTATCTACTCTTCAGAAAAGTAAATCCAAAGGAGGTCTAGAGGCACCAAATTTTAAACACTACTATATAGCTAACCAGCTACAATATATTATTCTATGGGCACAACCCAACTGAGATACTAACTGTTGGCTGGAACTAGAACAGAAGGATTGTAATAACCTCAGACTTTAAGATTTATTCTTTATTACAACATCAATTAAGCGACACAATTTAAAAACCCAATGATTTCCGCCACCTTGACTGCCTGGTGGAAGGCACTAGAAATTACAAAAGCCCAATTGGAGCCCTGCGGGCTTTCTCCAATATGGCATGAGCCCAACTTTCAATTTAACAACCAAACATTTTATTTAGGTGTGGGAGCAGAAAGGAATTACACATCTCCACCAAATTACACATCTCCACCATCTTTTCTCAGATATGTTTATATCATATATACTCCTTGCTCCAAAAATACAAAATTAAAAAACTAATTTTTTCAACATTAACTGCAAGTTAACTCTTTGACTGCCAAGCGTTTTCAGAAAAGGGATGCCGTGGGTGCCAGCTGATTTAAGCATTTTGACTAATCTTTCAAGGTCCACAGAACATTTTGTGTTTGGACTATGGAAACACACATACTACCAAATGGAAGATTGGACTCTCATCTTTCATCAGAAAAAAAAGTTTGTTTCTACCTTATTCAGTTTTTCAGTAATCAACAATAGAAAATGGTTAGTTTCACCCAAATGCTCTGTTTTGAAACAAAATACGGAGAAGTCAAGCTTTTTGTGAAACTATATTATTTCACGCACTCTAGTGAATTTGATACCTTTTTTTTTCCATGAATGATGTACAATCTGCTTCTTCCTCTGGTCGTTGAATCGGTGGAGGCTGATGTCTGTGTATCTCACTCTGCTTCATCTATCCGTCCTTCCTTTCCAGTCTTTCCTTTTGTCTCTTGAGGTTGATAGATTACATGGATTTTGTAATCTATTGCGTGTTCAAATAAATCATAAATGAGATCGATGAAGAAGTTCCTTGCAAGTTTTTATTTTAAAAGCTTTTAAAAGACACAGAATCAAGCTCACTCGAAAGTTGAATGAAAAGCTCCAAGTGTGTGTTGGATTGTGAATCTTTAGCATCTTTATACAAAAAGGTCTTACATTGGGACCTGCCCCCGCCCTCCTTTGAATCCTTAGCAGAGTTGTGACATAAAACAGGTATAGTCCATATCTTAGTCACTTCCCAACTGGAGTTTTTGATGTAGACAGGCTCTTGCCCTCTGAACCCTATTAGATTTTACGACAGGATGACCTGATGACCCGAAACGCTGATAGTATTTTTAAACATCCTCTTCAGATGAGTCGACAGAAATCTTTTAGCCCACTCCTTTGTTACGGAAAGAGAGAGGACAGAGTTCAAACAGAGATCAAATAAATCATTATCACATCCTCAATACATCTGGTGATTGAGTTAACATAGTAATATCTATTTCTACACATGTATAACTAAATTCAAAACAGTTAAAATATAAATTGAAAGTTAAATGTCAACAAGGTCTCCCTTATTTGTTGGAATTTAGATGTTTCTGGGGTTAGTGAAAGATTCTGGTTGGTTACCCGGTGGGTAGTAGGTGATGTCTGGTCGGTGCTGGATTTGACTTTTCTTTGTTCCTTCCTTGGGTCTCCTGACAACCTCACGATTCTGAAGTATTCGGTTTAGGTGAACGGTATGGGATTTTGAATAGGTTAGGTGAATTAATGAGTACACACTCACACACACGCACGTACTCTCGCACATACAAAAAAAGAGAGAGAGCAATGATGTTGAATCGGTAAGACTTCCGAATGAGCATTACTGAGCTCTATAAAGAAAAAGAAGAATAGAAGAAGCTGAATCTCTCCGGCGGCAAGCGCGTCCGTGATGCTTAACAACCGACATTAACTTTATATATGACGACATTAAGATATATATATATGGTGCAATGTTGTGTACATACCCATGTGTGTGTATATATATATATATATATATATATATAGAAGTGTGTATATGTGTGTGTGTATATGGGTGTGTGCAATGTACTTCTCTACACATGTATACTCCTGTGAAGACTTCTGGGAACTTCTACTTATTGCTGCACTTCTTATTTATTTAATTTTAATTTCATCTCTTTCTATTCTGTTGTTTTCTCTTACTGTAAACTGCAGCTGGACGGAGTCCAGGAAAAAGTTCCCCACGGGGAAAATAAAAGTTTATTGTATCGTATCGTATCGTATACTCCCGGAGAGCAGCCTGCTCAACCCGAGTCACGGGAAAAAGTCGAGAACTAGGAAGGGGTGCGTTAGGAATTAATTCAATAGCGCAATCATACGGGCGGTGCGGGGGCAAGGATTGGGCTCTATCCTTACTAAATACCTTACGGAGGTCATGATACTCTTGTGGAACATTATCCAGACAAGTCTCCTCCACCTGAGTAGCACGATGCGGGAGGAGGCCCCTGTTGGAATGACACTCTTTGTCTTCCGCGTGTTCGTTGGTGTTCGGGTAGAGAGATACAGACTGGAGATCGGTGAACAGGTCCTTCGAAGGATTTATTTTACAGAATATTCTGGACACACAAGTTTACAGACAAATGGCTGCAGTTCCTCTCGCTAGTGTGTCTTTTCAGTGGACTCCTATCATTCTTATACTATCTTGAAAAAGTATTACAACGCCTCCTTTTCCCCCAAACCACCCCCCCCCCCCCAGCCACCATATGTCCCCACCCAAGACAGACTTTTACAAAAAAGGCAACAGAGAGCGCCAGCGTACAGAAAGAAATAGAATAATCAGCCACAGTGCAGTTCCCTTGCACACAGTACACCAGCCGACCCCGTGAATCCCGTCTCTTAACAGGGTGGTCAAAACCCTGACAGGACGACCGGAGATCTGGCTGGGACTTGCTAATCCCCAACACCCAAGTAGCCAAGAGACTCAAAATTAAAGCAATCTTAGCATTATCGCTAGGGTATGTCTGATGTTGTTGGTAAAAAATAATAGAGCAGTGGTGTAAAAAGGGGCCACAATCACTGGGCTCACGACCGTAGTGTGCAGGTAGTGAGAGGACCGGTTCCCTGAATGGAGCAGGGGGTCCCCATCCATGTGTACTGTGAGTTTGGAGACGTGACATGTACAATCATGAAGTCATTGATCTGTAATTACAACCCAAAAATGCACCAAAAAAAATACCTTAAGTGTTAGTTTGATGAAAAAAATGAGTTGTAGTATAAGCAGGAGGTCCCCATCCATGTGTGATGTGAGTTTGGAGACATGACGATATGCAATCATGACGTTATAGATCTGCAATAACAACCATACAATTCTGAAAAATACAGTAAGTGTGATTTTGCTGAAAAAAAAGAGTTGTAGTATAAGCAGGAGGTCCCCATCCAAGTGTGCTGTGAGTTTGGAGACATGACGATGTACAATCATGAAGTAATTGATCTGTAATTACAAAGAAAAAATTCTGAAAACGTCGTTAACTCTTTTACTGCCAAAGACATTAAATGACGTTCTGCAAAAACCTACGGAGGAGCGCCAAAGACGTTAAAAGAGGTCCACCCATTTTTTTTTTTGGAAACGGGTGGAGTAAAGCCTTGCCCAGCTGTGGTGAAAGTTTCAAGCAGGTCTAGTGAGCCTAATGACTATTTTTGGCCCCTAGAGGGCAGCGATGACTCTCTTTGACAAGATTGGGTAGGCGTCAGTAGAAGACGTGAGGCGGAGCTAGAGGGGACTGGCTGGGGAAGGGAAGAGAACATGGCGACCGGTTTGCAAGCAGCTCATGCTCGAGCATTTTTTTTCAAAGACGAAAAGCATCGATCAACGCTAAAGAGCACATTGATGACGACGATGATCATCATCGATGATGATGATGGTGACTCCGAGGTTGGAAGCGTTGACGCAGCAGTAGAAGACGTGAGGCGGAGCTAAAGCGAACAATGGCGGTTGCAAGCAGCTCACACTTGGGAATTTTTTTCAAAGACGAAAGGCATCGACCAACGCTAAAGAGCACATTGATGACGACGATGAACATCATCGATGATGATGATGGTGACTCCGAGGTTGACGCCGAAGTTAGAAGCGCTGATGCGGCGACTATGACGACGTCATAAAGGTTCACGGGCTAGCGATGCTAACACCGGAAAACGCGGAGCACGCTCAGGTGGACATTCAATCGGACGACGAAGAGTGCCCCGAGTCCAATGCATATTCATCGGAGGAGTGGGTACAGTCTGCTACTTGCTATTCCCCGGAAAAAAAGGCCGTCAAGAAAGTGTAACGTCTGCACGCGAAAGGGACAATCGAAAGTGAAAGTAATCTGTTGTGCAAATCCTGGTCCCTCTCCTTGCACGCAGGAGAGCGTTACAAAAAGAAAAACTGTATTTGAAACATCCACATAATTGTAAATAGTACCACAGTTGCACACATTTGCAAATAGTTTGCGAAATTGTTTTGTCAAATTGTTACACTGTTGAATGGAAATAAACGTATTTTGCAATCCAAAAACACTTTTTCATTGTTGGTGGTGGTGTATTACAGAAGTAAAGCACTATTTAGGTGTTTGTGGCATCATTCATGGACAAAAAGAACGTTGTCCTTGGATGACATCATGCTGAATTTGTGGTGTGCATCATGTTGCACAAAGGACAATACTTTCAAAACCTCTACCAGAAAGTATGTGCCATCAAGGTGGATGAGACTGCACACATGCACACACGACTGTACACATGCACACGTCTTCATAGTTTGGAAAAATGTTAAAATTCTAAATAGATACTTTAATAATTTCATAGTTAGATAATTGTGTTTTTTTTTGGCATCAATATCCTTTTTTCTTGAATTGTTTGATGTTAATTTGAAGAAAAAAATAATGTTTATATGTTTGACATGTAATAAAAACAAAAAGTATTGCTGTCAAAATTGAATTTTTACTTGAAATGCATCTTTTCACAAAACCCTCGATTTCTCTGTTTTTATTTCAGAAACAGGATTTTCAGTTAAACTTGCCTCTCTTCTACTGCTGATTACTAAAGAATGACAAATGCTATAGACAAACTTGTTTCTGATGAAAGAGGAGTGTTTGAGCTTTCTTTTGGTAAGTCCCATGTTTATATACCCATAGAACACAATATTCTGTTGGCCGTCAAAATGTGGTTAAAATCCTGTAAAATGGGGATGGCAGCGCCCCACTGAGCCACAGACGTTGTCACGAGTTGAAGTTTGGTGGAGGACCCAAACGCAGGGAAGCAGGGCAAGGGGGTGATGGACAAAAAAGGAATTTAATTATTCAAAACAAAAGCGAACTCCAAATGGCAAGTGAAAACAAAACGTGGAGAGGACAACAGGGCAAAAACTGGCAGTATGATGGCAGGAAAACGTCAATGAATCGACGCAGACAGAGGGGAGACAGGAGACTAAATACACACAACACACTAATGACACAACAAGACACACTTGGGGCAAGACACAAGTGGCTGAGGGCACTGATTGGTTGACACGAGGAAGGGCAGGATTACATTTAACAAGACCAAGGGACACACAAGGAAAACAGAACCCAAACATGACTATTAGACGTCTGTATAATTGGTCTATATTTTAGCCCGAATCTAGACGATACAATTAATCACAAATAAAAAAAATCCAAACTATTAAATTAAAAAAACAACAACTGTAGGTTGTAGAAATTATGGCAAAATGTTGGATTACTACGTTTTAAACAGAAATTGATCAATGTACGTCTAAATCAAGTTCTTATTTCAACTCTCTTTAGACCCAATTCAGACGATTGAATTAAATACACTGAATAATATGAATTCACACAATAAGTGAATAAATAACTGCACAACTGGATCATCAGTGTGAAACATAATGTCAGATCGCACAATTCACAAATGAAGCAGCCAATACTATACGCATATGTGCGTACGAGATTGTCATGTACTGTCAGCTGGTCTTTAGAACTGTATGATACCCCCCACCACTAGCAACGTGTTTACTGTTTAAGCGTCTGAAGCAAATAAAAGAATAAGTGAAGTTCCAACAGTCTTTGGGGGCAAACTTTTGATTTGTAGTCCTCTTGGACGACTATTGCTTCGAAAAACAAAATACAATTTCTCAAAGACAGAGAAGGGCTGTCTATAGGTGAGTGCTCGAAGCCACGTTATTGAAATGTTTACTCCTGCAATGTTTGTTCATTTAATTGTTCGTCCGTTTGCAAGATACCCGCTAGCTTGGCTTGCGGTTAAGTTTCCATCAATCATGGTGTTTTCTTTAAAAAATTAAGAGAAGTGCTTCTGACACACAAACGTTAAGGCTAAAGCAGGCAGGAGTTTAGAGAGTTAGTTAGCTTTTTATTTCTTGCTTGCTCCAATTTTTTTTTAAATGTATGGAATGTTTATGGCTTGTACATCAGCTGTTTAACATGCTACAATTTTTGGGAGAAATATTGTACATAATGAATTGATATTGTAGCGATTATTTGGCTAATTCCTGTGGATAGACCAGACCATAAAAGATGGTCTGGGGACTGCTTATCAGACAGGATATCAGGTCTGTCGGAGCTGTGATATGGGTTTCCTGGGGGTTGTAAAAACGAAATCTGCCAACAGGATCGAGCTGATTCACCTCCAATGGGCACTAAGGGCTAATGTTCGGATTCACTGCATGCCAGGGGACTAACTCTACAGGTGCTGTCCCCCCCTCGCTGGGCGTGGGCGGGTCTGCCCCTCTGTTGGCTGCTGGGTGGCGGCTGCGTCTTGGTCGTTCCCTGGGTCTCGTGGGGGTGCTGTGTTGCGGGGCTCTCCCTGGTGTTCGGGGTGGCGCCGCCCCGGCGCGGTCCGTCGCTCTGGGCCCGGCGACGCGGGTCGGGGCCTGTGGGCCGCCGGGGTGCCCCATGGTTCCCTCTCCCCTCCCCCTTCCTCCCCCTTGCTTCCTCTCCCTCTTCGCCTCTCCCCGCCCGTCCTCCGCCTCCCTGTCCCTTCTCCCTCGTCGCCCTTCCTCCTCCTCTCCCCCTCTCTCTGCGGCCCTGCCGCTGCCTCCTGCCCTTCCTGTCGTCTCCTTCCCCCGTCCCCTCCCCTAGGCCAGGGGTTCCATCCGTGGCCCGGGTCTCGGCGCTCCGGGGGCCGGGAGGGTAGGCGGGATCGGTGTTGTGCCCGCCCCGCTCCGGTGGACCTCTGGGCACTTCGGGCGGGCCCCGGTATCCGGGGGGCGAGCCCCGCCGGGGTCCCGGTGGGGTGGGTGGGGGGATTGGTGGCGGATACAGCTGGGCCCCCCCGCCCGGTTGGGGGGGGGGGCCCAGCTGGTCGCTCCTCTTAACTCACGGCACTAGTTTTGCACAATACATTTTAGGGCACATAACACACTTTGGGTTGGGGCGGGCCGCAGCATGGAGCAGTGCTGCGGTCACCTGTCCCCCACCCATTAATTTCTTTTAATGCACCACATACGCTCCTTGACATGCCTGGGAGGCGGGTGGATCGGAGCAGAGGGGGATATCATTTCCCTCTGCTCCGGTTCACCTGCCCCCAATTTTAATGCACCACACACACACACACTTATGTATATACACTGGGTGGGGTCACACTCACGGTTTAGGGGTAGAGTTCGCCAGTCGGCGAGCTGGCGAACTCAGTAACAGGGTTAGTTTTTCACTTAGATCGTTGGGGTGACGACCGGGGCCTCTCCCCGCTGGGCCTGGGGTTCGGGGATGCCGCCCGTCCTCCGGTGCCCCCATCTCCCCTTCTGCCCCTGGTGTTCCGTCCCTCCGCGTGGTGGAGGGTGGGGTGGGCACGGGTGCCCTCTCCGCTCCGCTGCCCGGCCCCTCTTCGGCGCAGATGCCTGGGTGCGGTGTGTCCCCGGGGTCTGGGGGTCGGGGGCTGGGGGGCTGTCGGTGGGTGGTGGTGGGGGCGGGGGCGGCTTGGTTGGGGGGTGGTGGTGTTGGGGGTGCCGGGGTGGGGGGTGTCTGGGGATTTGGGGACCTGGGGGCGGTTGGGGCTGGGTTGGGGTGGATGGCGGGGGTGGGGGGGGGGGTCGTGGGGGTTGTGGGCCGGTGGGGTGCCTGGTGGGCCTGCAGTGCCCCGGGGTTGGGGGCGCGGGCCGCGTTGGGGTGTGGGGCGCTCCTGCTCCTGGGTTTGCTCTCCGGCCGGTGGCCCCTGCGGGGCCCGGGGGTCGTCCTTTGGCGCTGCCGCGGCCTGGGGGGCCCTAGGGTGTTGCGCTTGCTCTGTCCTGGCGGGGGTCGACGGCTCCCCTCTTTGGTGGAGATTTTCATGCATGCCAGATCCACCACACCAGCATCTATCGAAACTCAGACACAATTTGTTTCTCCCTCAGGTCATTGATTCGGTGGAGGCGGGTGTCTGTGGATCTCACTCTGCTTCGTCTGTCCTTTCTACCTTTCCTCAGTTTCTCCTTCGGGCCCTTGAGGTCTCCCTGATTTGTTGGAATTTAGATGTCTCTGGGGTTGGTGAAGGACTCTGGTTAGTGGCCCGGTGGGTGGTGTCTGGTCGGTGCTGGGCTTCGCTTTTCTTTCTTTTCTTTGGTCCCTCTTCGGGTCTCCTGGCGGCCCCACGACTCTGGCTGGATTTTGAAGTGTTCGGTTTAGGTGAACGGTATGGGAATTCTTATTTTTCTTTACACGCACGCACGCACGCACGCACGCATGCACACACACACACATACCAAAAAAAAAAAAAAAAAAAAAAAAGGGAGAACAATGATGATGACATGTCAAATGATCAATACTGAGCTCTCCCCGAAAGAAAAAAAAAAGAAAAAAAGAAAAAAAAAACGAAATCCAGTCCCTGCTGGAGGGAAACTCAAAGAGTCCTTTTGAACTGAAAACACAGAGTTAAGACACGCACACATTCCCCAGGGGAATATGTTTAAAAAGGCACATAAAATGGAAAAATTTAGGGTGACGGGCAATATTTGTTACAATATACTATCTTCTCTGATTTCAAACCATTCCCCTTTATCAAAATTGGTGATTAGTTAATGCACATGTAAATCTCAGCCATTCTCAATATTAGTGTATACAAAGTTATTATTGACAATTTCTACCTTAGGTCATCCACAACACACTGATGTGCAGCAGGAGGAAAAGTACACAAGTTAATAGCTAAACTGCCTATACAGCATACTGTATATCAAATGTGACTGTTGCAAGTACGATTTCCATTTTGTCTTCCAGCAGATAATCAATGGCGCGCACACATCATCACCTGGCAATGTGACAGGCAGGACACAAGTACTGTATTTGTTAAGTATCACAATGTTCACAATGGTAACATTGTAAGTAAAAATATTAATTTCAATATCCCCCGACAGTGAATATTGGCAGCAAGACGCACCTCGTGTCTGCAACGCAGCCAGGACTCCTGAAGGTACACACTTTACAGTGTAATGTTGGTCTGCTGTGGTATGGGTTGTAAGTTAGATATGTAATTTATGCAATTTATTTATCTCCCAGGATGCGATAGACGCATTCTCATCCATACTACTGTCAGGACCCAAGGGTAACAATTGGATTATATGATGACAATGGTGTTTTTTTTTTTTTCAAAGAAAAAAAAAAGGTAATTTAATTGCCTTTTCTACGTACTCCACTGTCACTTTCAGTATCCCACAAGGTAATATTTGTGCAGCGGTGATTGCAAAAGTGATTCAGAAGTGTGTCATTTTTCATCAACAAATATTTGCACTCCAGTGTAGAGAATATTTTTTTTACAATGTATCTCGGAGATCTGAAACCAAAAGTTGTGATATAGTCACAAGGAGTGGGACGCCTAAAAGTAGGTTTTTATTTGCTGTAACGATGATCTGATGATGTAATTAAAACGTGCAATTTACTTTGTTTTATGATCAACAGGGGATCAAATTCGAAGGCAAAGCACTTCGCAAGTTAAAAAGTGTTGTGGTGTATAATGAGTTTAACAGTAGTAACAGGTGGCTTGTAAAGTAAGTAAAACCCCCAGAGTAAAAGAGCATCTGTCTGGATTCCGCAAGGTACAGATTGAATTACAGTAATCTTGATTATCGAAGTAATCACAACCACCTTGTCTTATCTTTGCATATTGAAATTTTATTGGTTGTTTGAATACACTTATGTTAATCCCCTGTCAATTAAAAGCATATATGAAATGCCTATATTGTAATTGCAATCTTCAATAGTGATGTTGCATTTATAACATGCAATTGCCTAATCAAAGGCCAAAAATCCTAAGTAGTCCATATACATTTTGACCACTTTAAGAATGACTTGTACGACAAGCACTTTATTTGTAGGCAGAACTACTTTACTTAAAGGTGTTTCAAGGAGCTTTTCGAAAAGTAGAAGTCAAACGTCTTTGTGTCACTTTTTAAAAATGTTCAGGCCGAAGACCATCCTACCAGCTCTTCTGCTCGTCCAGGGGAAACGCCTTTCAAATGCCAGGAACGTGCAAGCTCATCATCATCATCAGTCACTTCATAGACGGATGTCCTCTTGCAGCTCTCAGCCATTTTAAAAGTATGTGGTGAGATCGGTGGAGCTACAACAATGAATGGCTGAATCTGAAGCTCAGTGGCTACATGCTACTAACACTCCAAGTACGCATGCGCAGCTATGAACGAGCATGCACAACATCATTAGGGCAGATTGATTGACGGGATCGAGACTCAATTGTTAAGATGATCCACCCGGAAAACGCTGCCACAATAGATCCTTGAATACAGTATGGTCAAAAGTTTCCTTTGCGGTTTGTAAAGACAACATTCAAACTGCATGCAACAGGAACGAGCGTGAAAGCAGCCAACCAATCAGGAGCGTGCGTTCACACAGCAAAATTTGTATATGCCACTGATCGTCGCTTGTCTCCGTAGCTTGGCTGGAAGGAAAAGGTTGAAACCCAGAAATGTCCCAGAAAGGCCAAAACAAAACCTTCTTCTTCTTCTGCTTTTTGGTTTATGTATCCCAGGCAGGTAGTGTCTGGATTTGTTTTTTTAAACAATTTTTGTAATTTTGTGTTTAAAATATATTGGTAATATTGTTGTTTAATTTCATTGCAATATGTTTAAAAAAATTGTAAAGAAATTAAAAATATATCTTCACATTCAAATGTTTGTGATGGTTGGATAATGTTTGAAAAACAATGTATTGATTTAGATCTAAGTAGGAGAGTTTGGTTAATGTTAACATCAAGAGATGTATTTATATCCAATGGGAAAATAAGCATGGCATTACTGTTAATGAAACCTAATTAAAAGTTCCAAAAACGCGTGATGTGAATTGTCATCCTGGAAATACATCAACGTAAGGATCACAGGTTAATTTTGGTCCCTTTTTTTAGACAACCTGATTTAACATTCAATTTTGACAACTTAAAATTTTCTTTAATTTTGATTAGTTGTGAATATATGTCTATAAATAGTCGTCTAACTTTAGACATTATAAATAGACGTCTATTAGCGGTTATTTAAACGTCTAAGAATATACGAGGGGTCTAGACGTAGATATCTAATTAGACGTCTAAAAAAATTATTTTTAGACCATTTGTAGACTGTTTTTAGCCTAGACGTCTAAGGACAATTTAGACGTCTTTTAGACCGAAAAATGCTGGGTGGGACTGCAAATGGCTGGCATTCAATGAGTTAAAATCCTTGTAAAGCATACTAATAATATATTTGAACTTATCCCCAAAACCAAAATAATTAAGAGTTTCTAAGATAAACGCATGTTCAACAGAGTAAAAGGCCTTATAAAAATTCAAGAAGAGTATAAAACCATTATCAATTAAGTCACTATAGTACTTATAACAAGTCTAATATTGTTATGAATAACTCTTCCTTTGATAAAGCCTGACTGTGTCTCACTAATATCTTTTACTCATTTTTTGAGTCTGGTTGCAATTGAACCTGATTTTTTTAATTTTTATATAATTTGTATTTAATTGTGTGATAGGTCTTAAATTATCTATTATTCTTTTAGCTTTCTCAGGCTTTGGAATCAAAGTAATCACACCTTGCTTCATAGTTGTCATTAATTCTTGTCTAACAATTCATTCATGAAGAACATCAAATAATAATAATGACCTCAAGTTTTCCCAAAAGTGTATATAGAAATTTAGTTAGCCCATCCGATCCTGGGGACTTATTAGAAGCCATTTTCTCAAGACTTGCATCCAGTTCCTCAATTCTAAGTTTCTGAATCACAGACCTCTTTATATATTGAATAAATTTTTAACCACAAATCTCCTGTTGAATAATCCTTTAAAATACTTTTAATAGTTTTAAGTAATCCTACACGATTTGAAATCGGCGCTCAAAGAGGGTGTTGCCTGGAGGACCGTTGGGTTGCGGATGGGGAGAGAGTTGGGCGTGGTTTGGCTGTGATTGACAGCAGCAACTCACTAAGAAGCCGTTTAGGGAGGCGTGTACGAGAATGAGCCGGTCGGTGGCGCGGGCGACTACGTCATGCGAAACAAGTGACGTAGTATGTATCGTCTCGAGTAATGAGAGAACAGCCAAATTGTGTTTATCTCAGTGTTGAACCTTAAAATAGCACCAAACACACGGTTTTTGCCCCCAAATCAAGCTTTAAACAAACATGTACTTAAATGTAAAAATGGTGACCAGGACATGTAGACAGCATTTTTAGACACCAGTTTATAGTTTATCAGCAAAAAAAAGTTGATTAAGTGTTGTTATCTTTAAGCCTAGATTACACCGCCAATATCTACTCTATCCTGCATTTAGCCCAGTCTCCACTAAGAAATCCACCCGGCTCTACTCTACTCGCTTTTTCTGGTACCTGCTCCTTTGCAGTTCTTAAAAAAAAAGTAGACCAGTTCGAAAAACCTGACGTAATTATTTTGGAGGCCAATGATTGGTTTGAGACATGTCATTATTAACGTGCAGCTGCGCAAACCACCACCCTGGGAAAACAGCTGCCATCAACGAAAAAGAGTGGACAACAATGGCTTCCAAACAGATTAATGCTTGGACTTTTGAGGTGCAAACCTTTTTAACATTATTGAATGCAGTCTTCTGGTTTCTGCAATGTTCATTTGATGTCTTCTGGCTGAAATAAACAGGCACAAACCAAGCACCTGGTACAAAAAAAACCCCATCTGCGCTCTCCATTGTTTTTGCCTGTGAGTGCAGTGCACACTAGCTGCGGTCGCTTTAGCATGACATCACTGGCGAGGTGAGGAGGGGCTTCCGGGTGGTGGCCATGGCAGTGGAGACGCACTGCTTTTTGGTTTAGTGTGAAGTAGAGCAGAGCAGAGTAGAGTAGGGTAGGGTAGGGTATATACCGTCGGTGGAAACGGGGCTTAAGTGCAGACGTAGTTTGTAGTAATTTTGGAGGGATTAAACTGGTCGTGTAGTCTTCCACAAAGTTTGATCCAGTGCTGACATTTTTCATAGTTCTTTGAGGGTTTAGGGAAGGGAATAAACAGGACACCTCCAGTTGATCGGGATAACGGGTATCACTCTTACACAAGCTGTGAGACTACAGCGTTTAACCATTTTTTTCTTGCCTTTTTTTTTTTTAACCACACAACGCACCACTTGGAGCTGGAATGGTTTGTTTGTCCGTTACAAAACGCACGTGCGGACAGCGGCATCGCAGACATGACGTCTTGATTGGTTTACTAGGTCAAGCGTGCGGGCTTTACAGTAAGGTCAATTGCATGCATTATAACCAAGAGCACAATAATGTCAATTATAAATGCAATAAATTAAAAAAATTAAAGCATTAATTCAAGTTATATGTAAGACAAGATGTGGACTGATCGTCAAAGTCTATATTTAAACTAGGAATATGTGCACGTAGATGAAATTTTCCTTGGCTAACACTTGAAATTAACTCATTTACTCCCAGTCATTTTAACAGAAGCAACCTTCACGCGCCCGGCTGTGTTATTGGATTTTAACTGATTTTGCAAGGCCCACAGAATATTGTGTTCTATTGCTATAAAAACATGGACCTTTGGTAGTGCCGACCTCCAGATCCTGATGGAGCTTCCTCAAGACCACCGGACGGAAGGGCCAACCAACCCCTGCTGCTCCCACACAAGGATCGCGCTGTTAAATGCGCGGTCATCGACACACAAAACATTTGTTTTGAGGGAGTTTTTCCTTTCCAACAACTTGGATTTCCTCTGCATGACGCAGACCTGGACTGTCGCTGGTGAGTCCACCGCTATGATTGAATTACTACCGCCTGGCTGTGCTTACTTGGACACTCCGAGGACATCGGGCCGAGGTGGACTACCTCTACTCACCACATCGATCGCAGCTTTGAAGCCACCTTCTTTGAAGTCGGCCAAACTGTCACTGTGCTGTCATTTACCAACCTCCAAAATACAATAAGGACTTTTTAAACGACTTTGCAAATCTTCTCGCCGAAATCATGCTGAAATATGATCATATGGGGGACTTTAATATTCACGTGTGCTGTCCTGAAAAACCGTAAAGTTGTGTTGAGTTGAGTACTGTTTATCCGCGTTGTCACTTGCTTGTCTTGCCCCGTGCACTGATTCGCTAGCTAACAGCCAATCACAGTGATGAAATGCCCCCGACGCGGATTCAACATGTCAAATTTTCTGGATCACCAGCACCCCCCCGCCCCACGACGTATTCCAACTCGATCAGACTTCACGACAGTAATTTATTCACTGATCAGACGGCACATGCCGTCGGCCCAACGCTGTCCGACTCCCGACGTCGGATTGGTGTATCTAGGCCTTTAAACAGATTTATGAATGATGATGAAATTTTGCTATATTCTAATGCCAATTGCGGCAAAACGGAAACAGATTAAAAAAAATAGTTTTTCCCTGATGAGAGAAGAGACTCTTATTTTTTGGTAGGTTCCATGTTCGTATAGCAATTGAACACAATATTCTGTGGGCCTTGCAAAATCAGTCAAAATCCAGTAAAACAACCGGGCGCAAAGGAGTTGCTTCAGTAAAAATGGCTGGGAGTGAATGAGCTAAGGTACGAAACTGGTAATCAAAAAGGTTATCGGGAAAATGGTTATTCAACTACTGTACATTATCAGTGATTTATAGAAAAACATTCATGTGCTTTCTTAAGTAAAAAAAAAAAAGTTATTGCAATCAACATTTTCAACAAAATGACCTGATATGACCTACCTGTGAAAGGACAACACAATGCTTGACATAAGTGTTCCCAAAGCATGTATGGAAAAGCCAGTGCAATATTCCAAGAAATTTGATTTGCTAATTCATGTTATAATTCAAGTCCTTTAGTTTGACTAATGTAACTTAACTATCAGGCAGGCAGTGAGGCAAAAATGGTTAGCCATCTTTATTACGAAACAAGAGCTGAGACCAGAACCAACAGCTGTTAGATGTTGCTTTTCGGCCACTCAGTCCCTTCCCGTGTCCTGACGTATCCTTGAACCGCTAGCCCCTCTCCCAGCTTGCTTCAAGGGGCTCTCTGTCTGAGCTGAACTGTGCTCCAGGTGAGGGAATCCGTTTCCAGGTTTTGTAAGTTAGGTCCTTTTCAGCATGGGAAGCTGGGCAGTGGATTTGCTGCCAGAATGTGGTCTTAAATGAAGATGGTTACACTGCAATGACCAGCAGTGAAAATACATGAACAGTACAAATTAACAAGCAGGGCGTTCCTACTTTTAAAGTTTTATATATTTAAGTGCCAATCAAAATTATTTTAGCAATTAAAAGACTAACACAAGGCATTTGTCAGGCAAAATATTTTTTTCACACAGGGAACAAGTGTTTTGGTACAACTAATCAAACCCATAAAAATAAATGTGATACTTGTTCTTTAAAAAGAGCCTGCTGAGAATTTTTTTGTGTGACAAATACAGAAGAACTTTTATAACAATTCAATCCAGATGTGGGACAAACTTCTCTGCTCAGTGGGTCAAACTGGGCACAACCCTACCTAACCCTACCAGAATACAGTGCAAGTCTAGAAGCAGTGGAGGTCAGTAAGGGAAACACATTCTCTTCTCAGATCTAAAAAAAATATTTCCCTCCCTCGATTTGTTACTGCTAACGTGGCTATGAGAAATGCGTAATCAACCAATTTTAAATCTCTGCAAAAAACAAAAAATCTAAAAATAAAAAATAAATTCTGTCAGATTTATTTAGCACAAGACTTTACATGAAGAAAATCAAACAGAAAATCGTCAGTCTTGAGTAATCCTATTGAACTCTCCATGTCTTTGCCCATTTTTTGTCATTATGACTTTAAGAGTAGAAAGTTAGTGAAGGTATGGAAATCTAAGGCTGGGTATGAGGGAGAGGAGAGGAAGCCGTCTGATCCACAGAGCAGGAGGGAAAGGAGGCTGAGGCTGCCACTGCCTGCTTCAGCTGGGCCGCTCCTGGGCTGCAAGACGGAGCAGTGTGGTAAGCAACAGAGAGGAACGTGAATGATAGGTGTAGTAAAGGTTGAGAAAAAGGGCAGATAGGAAGAATATTTGGTTGGGCAGGTAAGAGGTAAGGGTAGAAAGACAGAGGGCTAAACGCTTATCAAGTGATCAGTCCATTGGCCGCTTTTCGCCATGTTTCTTTGTAAACTCTTCGGCGTTCTTCAAGAATTTTTTACGGTCCTTTGAGTATTCTTCTGCTAGGTCTGCCCTCAGGGGATGTTCTGGCTGGGGGTCGTTCACCAGTGCAATAAGGGATTGAATAACTGCAAAACAAAATGTCAGAGAAGTTCAGTTGGATTAAGTCAATTTCTTGCTGGAAGAATTTCTGATTTAAAAAGAACCCCGACTGTAATGACAAGTTTGCTCTATATTATTTATTTTGTGGTTACTAACATAACTGAGATTCATTTTTTACAAATTATTTAATACATTTTGTAGAAACT